>NC_136280.1:794004-887161 GCF_964198595.1 Lampetra fluviatilis | reverse complement strand
TGGTGCCCCGGGGCCGTCGTGAACGGAAGAAGGCGGCCGGCTACGTGACCAAGGGGGGTGGTGGGGCGTGGAGGAGGTGGAGGAGGCAACGCGCTGATTGGTGGTGATAGAGGGGGAGGAGGCAAAGCGCTGATTGGTGGTGGTGATAGAGGGGGAGGAGGCAAAGCGCTGATTGGTGGGGGTGGAGGAGGAGGGGGAGGGACTCCGCGTGACGCTGCCGCCTTTAAATGCCTCGCGCAGTGGCCACGAGAGACGAGGGCGCGGCCTCGGCGACGGAGTCGGCAGCCGTCTGATGGGAAGGGGCTCGGTGGGGAAGGGAGGGTGGGGAGGGGCTGGGTGGGGAGGGTGGGGAGGGGCTGGGTGGGGAAGGGAGGGTGGGGAAGGGAGGGTGGAGAGGGGCTGGGTGGGGAGGGTGGGGAGGGGCTGGGTGGGGAGGGTGGGGCTAGGTGGGGCTGGGTGGGGGGTGGGAGGGGAGGGGCTGGGTGGGGAGGGGCTGGGTGTGGAGGGGCTGGGTGGGGGAGGGGTGGGGCTGGGTGGGGGAGGGGTGGGGCTGGGTGGGGAGGGGCTGGTCACCCCGTGGTGCCCTTATAAAACTCAACGTTTAACCTACTCACGCCGGCTTGTGCCCGCCCTCACAGTCGGGCATATTTGCGGAATACACCAGGCCGCCGTTAACCCTGGCCATTGACCGAGCAACCCAACGTTCCTACCAACTCCCTCCGCAGGACAATGTGTTTCCAGTGGAGGGGTGCAAGGTGGGAGTAGGACCGAGCACGGGACTGGACACAGGGAGACGGAGGGACACACAGAGAGACAGAGAGAGCTGACAGGGAGTTGCCCGTTTTTGCGCAACTCATTGCACGGGGATGTGGATTCTCATGATTGATCTCTGACCGTGATCCAACGCAAGGCGAGGCTATATTAAACGCCACAGACCTTGGAACCATATCGCCATGTAATATATTACATATGTGCACTGTACTCTTTTAAAGCCTCCAGCCCAATGCGGGGGCTAGCGTGGGGCCACGTGTCTTACAGCGGCATTTGTTGAAACAGGCAAAAACTCGGGACCTGGCTGAACCTTCTGGTGATTTGCCTCGACCGCACAATCAGGATTATTCAAATCCACTGGATGGGGCGCCGCTGTTGGATCGGTGACAACCGCGACGCTTCCACACTCGCATCCTGGCCGTCACTCGTAAAGTTACATCACCCAAAGTTGCGCAATCACGGAGACGAAGACAGGGCGAGAATTCATGAAGTTCCTGAACCAAGAGCCTCGCTTCCCCCCGGGCAGGTAACTCGAGAAGATCGTGTGAGCCATGTGTATGTCGTCATGATGTTGTGGTTGGTACTATGCTTGCTCACCCACGAAAGCCTGGGTCCTGCCAAGTTTTCGCAGTCGGATGGGAGGCGCGATGGTTGGTCGTGTAAAATCCCAATTGATGTAATTGACGGTGTCATTTTGGCAAATTTGGCCCATGACCACCGTCAGTTGCCTTCTCGTTTCGAATGAGATCAGCGTATCTTTAACGTCCACTGCGAATCAGACGTTCGTGTGCTCTGATGGTGAATTAATAACACTGGCATCATTAATCAGGGCGGACGCTTGATTCGAGCCGTGAAGCTCGATAACAAAGCGAGCCGCGTCACCGCCCACGTGTGTGTCTGTGAGATGGAGAGCAACGCCGAGTTTGTTTACAGTGGTCAAGTCGTCTGTATGGCCTCGGTAGACTTGATATGAGATTAGGGGCCGTCCATAAATGACGTCACGCGATTTTGGCCGATTTTTGTCCCCCCCCCCTCCCCCCCTCTTAAACGTATGCGCTGCTGCGAGATGTTATCTCCCTCGCCTGGTGCGCAGGAGGTCGTGGGTTCGATCCCAACCCTGACGCCTGCTGTATATTTGGAGTTTGCTGTGTCTCTCTCCCAGTGCTCGCGTGGATTTTTTTCTCCGGGCCCTCCGATTTTTTCCCCCTCCGCATTTAGAAACACGCATTAAGATTGTTTAGGTTAATTTGGTGCTCTGAATGTCCAAATGATGGGCCACTTTGTTGAGCTATCATTTGTGGCCAGGTGGTTTCTGAAAAGCAGCTACGTAGCTCAGTGGGCCTTACCTGGTAAAATAAAAATGTGTGATCGATTTACTTTAGAAAGATGCTGGCTGTCGCATTGCTCAGCTGCTTTGTATCGCAGGAGCGAGCGGTGTCCGCGAGGGGGCGCGAGAGACGCGCGGCGAGAGGCAACGCGCACACCGTGGAGCCATCAACGTCAACAGGACATGATCAATCCGCTGCTGGATGAACGCCTCCCTCCCCAAGACGCCGGCGCCGCCACCTCTCACGCTCCTGTGATGCAACAACCCCACTCGGAACCTGCACCGGAAATTAACGAATCCCATCGCTCCATCTCCTTTGTGCGGAGGTCCTCTGAGATGCGTTCCTTTCTTTGGCTGCCACTCCGTTATTACTCTTGACCACCGTCCATCATCCCCAATAGCGACGTGCCGTGACACCATCATGATCATGGGTCGGCACACCGCGTGCCTGAATACATCTCGTCACAGCGCAGCTGCTCGTGGAATTCATAATAATGACAGTGATCTCATTGATGTCAACAACTCTTTCTCCGGAGGGCGTGTTGTGTGTGGCAACAAACCGGTATATTCGGCGAAAACCCATCCAGCCTGCGAGGTGATCACACGTCACAGGTGCATACAGACGGGTTCACGAACACACGTGGTCTACCACCATCTCCTGGCCACCGCCTCGCAGCTCGGCGGGATCGCCAGTTTGACGAATCTCGACGTGATCCACCGACACCTCACATCGTAAGCGCTGGCGCACAGACGCGCGTCACCGCCACGCACCACCACGCACCGGTGATAGATTCAAGCCGGCGTTGAGCAATGATTTTCATTGAACACACAGGGTGGCGTGGAGAGGCTATCTCTCTCGCCTGGTACGCAGGAGGCCGTGGGTTCGATCCCGGACCCCGACGATTCCTGTTGTATATTTGGAGTTAGCGTGTTCTTTCTCTCTCCGTGGTAATCGCGTGGATTGCCCTCCGGGTTCCTCCGGTTTTGCCCCCTTCCTGCACGTTTGGAAACAACACGCCTTCAAATTACGTGGCTACTGCTGCCATAAATTCCGGCGTGTGATGATGATGGTGATGATATCAGCCACTTGATGATATCAGCCCGCTCAGTCGGCTTTACCTGCTAAATAAACTTCTTTCGTTTCGTTTTTAATTCACCAATTGCTACAGATCTCTACATTCTACACGGACACACACGGCTCAAGGCTCTTTAAGGAGGGTCCTGCCAAGTTTTTCTCAGTAAGTGGGGGCCCGGGGGGATGGAGAGTGTGCACGGGTGGTGATGTTGCTGGTGTGTGATCCCAACTGAATAAATTGCAGGTAATGTTTCAGCATCGGGGTGTTTTTGGCCAATATCGATTACACAGTGTGCGTGTGTAGGTTTTTGGTTTATCTCGTTACCCCGTGTACCAGACACGTTATGCCGGGGGTCTCCAGATCCGTGCGTAAAGTTAACACAAATTAACAGCAGCAGCAATGCGAGCCACGGGGGTGGTAAAACATTCATGGTATCGACTTGTCTACGCGGCGAACAAGAAGTAAGTTAATATTTTAATAGTGTATTGAGTTCAATGATTAACTCTTTCAATGGTTAACATCTAAAACAACATCTACGATGGCTGTATGCTACGAAACAAAACACACAGTGTCACTGACATTGGTCAAACATCGCAGTGTTCAGACATGACGAATTATTCAGTCGGGAGCACACAGCAGCAGCAACGTCACCCAGCCCACACTGCCGACACTGGGCAGGAACCTCCTTAGAACGAGTCTTGCGGCTCAGCGAGCCGGCTGGGTAGTAGTAGTGATGAGTGGGATCTCTGGTCTCAGTCCATACGTGACTCTCCTAAATTCGCGTGGAATAAGCGACACAGCTAATGCCCGCCCCCGCTCTGTGCTACTCACAGCTAATGCCCCCCTCTCTGTGCTACTCACAGCTAATTCCCCCCCTCTTTGTGCTACTCACAGCTAATGCCCCCCCTCTCTTCACTACTCACAGCTAATGCCCCCCCCCCTCTTTGTGCTACTCACAGCTAATGCCCCCCCTCTCTGTGACTCGCAGCTAATGCCCTCTCTCTCTGTGTGACTTACAGCTAATGCCCCCTCTCTCTGCGCCACTCACAGCTAATGCCCCCCCTCTCTGCGCTACTCATAGCTAATGCCCCCCTCTCTGTGCGACCTACCAGATCCGGACAAAGCCTTCGCAGAGAAGGGGGATGAGGGGAGGGGATTTTCTAAGTTAATTGCTTTCGTTGCGTATCTGAGCTGGCATTATTATTCATATGTAAATAATATTAAGTGAATTGATTACTTGGTTAATATCCTGAATCATTGCTCCTATTGTTCTGTGTGTTGTCTGTCCAACTTTGTTTATAAACCTCGACGCCCCTAGACTGACGAGGGCTCTCCTCGTGAAATAAAAAATAATTTACAGTCCTCTGTGAATCCACTGATCAAGGCCGTGCCACACACACACCCTGTCGGTGTGACCATACTTCGCCAATCTGGTCAGTGGGGGTTAATGAAGCAGGTGGGAAGGGGAACAGGAGCCGCTGGCATGTAACGCACCACCGCTGCTGCTGCTGCTGCGAGCAGTGGTCGCGACTTAGGTGGCCAATAGCTGTTTATACACGTGCGTGTGATCCCAGTTGAGTCATTCGCAGAGAATGATTTCAGAATTGGTATGGTTGGTCAATACGAGTTACATTGTGTATATTTTGTTAGTTTTGCCATGGAAGGAAACGTGAGAACCTGGAGCAAACACATTCAGAACAGGAGAGAGAGAGAGAGACCATACAAACTCCACAATTGAAAATTAATTTCTTTGAAACAGTTTTTTAGTGTTTAGTTTGTTGTCCTTCCCCCGCACCTACGATGAGCACTGTTGGCTGTGTACGGTGCGAAAGAAGTTAGACAAACATACACACAACTATCGTCGCCCGAGTCGGGAATCGAACCCAGGTGGTTCTTGCAGTGAGGCGCGAGCGTGTCGATAGTCCACGGGTGCCCCGCGTCGTCATCTCGCGGTTGGCCAGGCGAGATGTTGACTCCCTCGCCTGGTCTACAGGAGGTCGTGGGCTCGATCCCAACCCTGACGCCTGCTGCTGCTGCTGTAGATTTGGAGTTTGCGTGTCTCTCTCCCCGTGGCCGCGTAGATTTTTCTCCGGGTCCTGCGGTTTCCCCCTCCACATTTAGAATCAACATCACCGCGCGTTTAGAGTGTTTGACTGCTACTATAAATGTCCACATGAATAAGCCACTTCGTTGTGGTGTATCATTTGTGGACAGGTCGTTTCTGAAAAAGAGCTATATAACTCAGTGGGGCCTAACCTGTTACAATAAAATAGAGTTCCCCTATAGGCTGGGGTCACGAGCGTGAGCTGCTCATCTCTCGCGGCCTGAGAGAGCGATGCCGAGCGGAATGTAGAAGCGTCTTAATGAGCGCCGCATTAATTGGGGCATTTGTCCAGAAACACCTAGTTCGGTTTCAAGACGCTAACAATAGAGCGAAGACCAGAATAGCTTTGCTGTTCAGGAGGCGCTCGTCTGTTCTGGACAGAGGTGGGATAAAGTCATTGTTATGCATGTCCAAGTCGAGTCGCAAGTCATCAAATTCATGACTCGAGTCTGACTCGAGTCCAAGTCACATGACTCGAGTCCACATCTCATAGGTGGGACAAAGTCATTGTTATGCAAGTCCAAGTCGAGTCGCAAGTCATCAAATTCATGACTCGAGTCTGACTCGAGTCCAAGTCACATGACTCGAGTCCACACCTCTGGTTCTGGAGATGCCTCTACCCACTGCATAACGAGTTTGAGTCTCAAGACTTTTTTTTCTGGCGACCCCATTGATTTTTAAGTGGCAGGCTTTAGTCGGCTGCTAAATTTAAACACAGACGCTTCGTACAATTGTGAAATAGTTACGCGGCAAAAAAGGGGGTTAATGATTGTCAGCTTTCCGCTTGCTTCGGTGATGTCTGGCGAGTTGTTTGCTGCGTGTGGATGTGTATCCGGTCTCATTCATTCGAGTTTGCCGTGTGGGGATGCTTCTGGAGAAGTCGGAGGTTAATCACAAACACACAAGAGAGGTTACGAAACCGCCTACCAGTTCCACAAATCTCTGCGCGATTCATCAACTCCAAGCTACCTCCATAGTTTGCGGTGTCTCTCTCTCTCTCACCGTGGATTTGTCTCTGGATCCTCCGGTTTCCCCCTCCACATTAAGAATCAACATCACCACGCGTTTAAGAGTGTTGCTATACATTTCCGTGTGAGGATGAGCCCTCATTTGCGATATCCAGATCGCTTCTGAAAAGAGCCACACAACTCAGTGGGCTTTACCTGGTTAGAAACACAATAAGTGATATTTAAACAAACTTCTTTTTTAAAAACACGCTTTAATGAAATGTACCGTACGAGTAATGGCAGAACTCCACGACTCCAGGAAGTGGCCCCGAGGCTTGCCATAGCGTAAGGGGACCGTGGTGATTTACCGCCAACGTGAGTTGGGCGTGGACAATTAGACCCAAGCCGAAACATAACATATACAAAAGATTGCTTAAAAATATACATTTTATTTTTAATGATAGAATATAGTATTGTCATCAGTATGACATACGTATACCAAGTTTGCAGTCGATATGACATTGTGAAGTGGGTTAAATTATAGTTACAAGATTTGAGGATACGACAACAGAGTTGAGGATACAAAAGACAAGAGTGAGTTAAATAAAAAAGCGTGAAAAAATAAAAACATTGCGCTGGGTCGACCACCCCCAGTGGTGTGGGCAAAGGGGTTAGGGGGTGAATGACCACCCCAGTGGTGTGGGCAAAGGGGATAGGGGGTGAATGACCACCCCCAGTGGTGTGGGCAAAGGGGTTAGGGGGTGATTGACCACCCAGTGGTGTGGGCAAAGGGGGTAGGGGGTGATTGACCACCCAGTGGTGTGGGCAAAGGGGTTAGGGGGTGATTGACCACCCCAGTGGTGTGGGCAAAGGGGATAGGGGGTGATTGACCACCCTAGTGGTGTGGGCAAAGGGGATAGGGGGTGATTGACCACCCCAGTGGTGTGGGCAAAGGGGGTAGGGGGTGAATGACCACTCTAGTGGTGTGGGCAAAGGGGATAGGGGGTGATTGACCACCCCAGTGGTGTGGGCAAAGGGGATAGGGGGTGATTGACCACCCCAGTGGTGTGGGCAAAGGGGGTAGGGGGTGAATGACCACCCTAGTGGTGTGGGCAAAGGGGATAGGGGGTGATTGACCACCCCAGTGGTGTGGGCAAAGGGGATAGGGGGTGATTGACCACCCAGTGGTGTGGGCAAAGGGGATAGGGGGTGATTGACCACCCCAGTGGTGTGGGCAAAGGGGATAGGGGGTGATTGACCACCCCAGTGGTGTGGGCAAAGGGGATAGGGGGTGAATGACCACCCCAGTGGTGTGGGCAAAGGGGATAGGGGGTGAATGACCACCCCAGTGGTGTGGGCAAAGGGGTTAGGGGGTGAATGACCACCCAGTGGTGTGGGCAAAGGGGTTAGGGGGTGAATGACCACCCCAGTGGTGTGGGCAAAGGGGATAGGGGGTGAATGACCACCCCAGTGGTGTGGGCAAAGGGGGTAGGGGGTGAATGACCACCCAGTGGTGTGGGCAAAGGGGATAGGGGGTGAATGACCACCCAGTGGTGTGGACAAAGGGGATAGGGGGTGAATGACCACCCCAGTGGTGTGGGCAAAGGGGGTAGGGGGTGATTGACCACCCAGTGGTGTGGGCAAAGGGGTTAGGGGGTGAATGACCACCCCAGTGGTGTGGGCAAAGGGGTTAGGGGGTGAATGACCACCCAGTGGTGTGGGCAAAGGGGTTAGGGGGTGAATGACCACCCAGTGGTGTGGGCAAAGGGGTTAGGGGGTGATTGACCACCCAGTGGTGTGGGCAAAGGGGATAGGGGGTGATTGACCACCCCAGTGGTGTGGGCAAAGGGGTTAGGGGGTGAATGACCACCCAGTGGTGTGGGCAAAGGGGTTAGGGGGTGAATGACCATCCAGTGGTGTGGGCAAAGGGGTTAGGGGGTGAATGACCATCCAGTGGTGTGGGCAAAGGGGTTAGGGGGTGAATGACCACCCAGTGGTGTGGGCAAAGGGGATAGGGGGTGAATGACCACCCCCAGCGGCCTGTACTGCCCCGGTCGAGCCAGCAGGCGGCTGCAGGACGCCTTCGCCTGTGACGGATGCTCGCGCTCAGGGACCCAGTGGGAGTTGCTGTTGTTGTTGTTCTGTTGTTGTTGTTCTGGCGGAATGGTCAGCACACCGGACTTGTAATCCACAGGTCGCCGACGGTTCAGTTCCCTCTCCCAACGCGGTAGCAGGAACAACGTGGGGCACGTGTCCTGAATCCCCCCCCCCCGCCTTAGTCCACCCAGCAGTGAAGACAGTGAATGGCTCCACCAGCTAGGTTCATCCAGTGCGTCCGCCTAGCGTGGAAGAGTAAGCCAAAGTATATTGTAGAGGGGCTCTCCAGAGCTCCTTCGAGCGGAGGCACTTTTCGCCAGCGGTGTCGTGAGCGAGCACTTGCGCTTTTACCTTTGACCTGCGCAGTGCACGGCGCGCACGACTGTAGCCCGTAGCCACATCAGTACATGCCGTGGTGGTTCCCCGATTTGCCCGAATCCGTTGACGTTACGCATTGGACGTTACGACACCAAAGCGCTGACCGCTTCCACACCTTTGAACCCACACATTATTATCACTCCATCACCCACTCACCTTGTCACTCACCGAATCACTCCATCACCCACTCACTCACCCAATCACTCACTCACCCACTCACTCACCCAATCACTCCATCACCCACTCACCCTCTCACTCACCCAATCACTCCATCACCCACTGACCCTCTCACTCACCCAATCACTCCATCACTTACTCACCCTGTCACTCACCCAATCACTCCATCACTTACCCAATCACTCACCAACCCACGAACTCACTCCATAACTCACCCATTCACAAAATCATGCACTCACCCACTAATTCACACTCACTCACCAAGCATCCACACACACACACTCACCCACCTACTCACGTATCCGCTTACCCACACACTCACCCACCCTCTCACTCACCCTCTCATTCACCCTCTCGCTCACTCCCTCACCATCTCACTCACCCTCTCATTCACCCTCTCGCTCACTCCCTCACCATCTCACTCACCCTCTCATTCACCCTCTCGCTCACTCCCTCACCATCTCACTCAACCTCTCATTCACCCTCTCGCTCACTCCCTCACCATCTCACTCACCCTCTCATTCACCCTCTCGCTCACTCCCTCACCATCTCACTCACCCTCTCATTCACCCTCTCGCTCGCTCCCTCACCATCTCACTCACCCTCTCATTCACCCTCTCGCTCACTCCCTCACCATCTCACTCACCCTCTCATTCACCCTCTCGCTCGCTCCCTCACCATCTCACTCACCCTCTCATTCACCCTCTCGCTCACTCCCTCACCATCTCACTCACCCTCTCATTCACCCTCTCACAGTCGCGTGTTCCGCAGGGGCACGTTGCATCGCCCCCCACTTCCCTACACCCCCCCCCCAACACTCCCTGTCTCGCCGTGTCTGTCCTTGTACCTGTCTCTGTATGTCCGTGTCTGCCTCTCTGTATGTTTCTTTGTCTCCGTCTCTCCGCATCTGTCTGTTCCTCTCGGTAGCATGCGTCGATCAGTGTCTGCCTGAGTATCTCTGTGTGCATCTCTTTGCGTGTGTGTTTGTATGTTTGTCTCCGTGTCTCATCTGTGAAGTCGTCTCCATGTCCCTCTTCAGTCCTCCCATTCTCATTCGCATGTAAACCTCGCTGAATCGTCGTGTCACTCTCTCGCACACTCTCTCCATCCATCCATCCCTCCGCTACCTCCATCGCCAGGATCATCATCATCATCGCCTCGCCCCTCCGTCAGTGACGTTGGCGGATGTAGCCGAGGGATGTGATGGGGAGAGTGGAGGGGGAGGAGAGAGGGAGGAGGAGAGAGGGAGGAGGGAGGGAGTATGCGGTTGGACTGGGCGCAGAGGGGGGCGATTCCTCCGTTATTGTCTCTCTCCGTGGCTCGCTTGGTGCAGGGCGTCGGAGCTGCTGGGCGCGTTACGACTCGCATCCCGTTCGCCCATCACCACCGCCATCACCACCATCACATCACCATCACATCACCACCATCATCCCAGCAGCGAGGCCACGCCGAGGATCGCGATGTCCAGCGGGCGACGCGCAACAGAGGCGAGAGTGGACGGCTGCCGCAGCAGCAGCAGCGGCAGCAGCAGCAACAGCAGCAGCTGTATCAGCAGGAGGAGCTGCAGCAGTTAGCCTCGACCACACGGGCCCGCGCGGTGCGAGAGGGACGGGAGAGAGAGGGGCAGGAGGAGAGAGGGCGGAGGAGGGAGCGCTCATTTAATTCGCAACGGCCGCTCGCCGCCAGCGCTGCGTGAGCGAGAGAGACGCGGCCGAGGAGGAGGAGAGAACGAGTCGAGCGGCAGGAGGAGCAGGAGTGGTGGTGGTGGTGGTGGAGGAGGAGGAGGGGAAGATGGTGGACCCCGTGGGCTTCGCAGAAGCGTGGAGAGCTCAGTTCCCCGACTCGGAGCCGCCCAAGATGGAGCTGCGCAGCTTGCGGGACATCGAGGGGGAGCTGTGCAGCTGCAAGAACAGCATCCGTCGCCTCGAGGTGGAGGTGAACAAGGAGCGATTCCGCATGATCTACCTGCAGACGCTGCTCGCAAAGGAGAAGAAAGGCTACGACCGCCAGCGCTGGGGCTTTCGCAAGTCCGCGCAGGGCGGCGTTGCCGGCGGCGGCGTCGTCGTGCCGGGCCCCGCGGGGGACGAGGCCGGCCCGGACGACGATGGCGATGACCCGGCCGGAGAGGTCGCGGCCGCCGCAGCCGCCGCCGCGGCCGCCCTGGGAGGCGAGATGCCCGGCGGCGGTGGCGGCGGTGGCGGCGCGGACGGAGAGAGGCCCTTCCCCGAGAGCCCGTCCCACCTGCGCCGCCACGCCGCCGACCCCGACGAGGGCTTCGAGGACACCATCGCCTCGTCCCGACACCGCCGCGCCAAGGCGCCGGATAAGAGCCCCTTGCCGCCCGGTCTGGTCATCGCCCCGGGCAAGGGCGCCAAGGGCGGCGAGCCGGGATCCCCTGCGGCCGCGGGCAGCCCCTGCAAGTCCCCGCGTGTGCCGGGGCCCCCCGCCGAGCCGCGCGCGAGGCGTCACAGCTCGCAGACGAGCGAGGAGGCGGCGCTGTGCGGCGGAGGGTCGCGGGGCAGCCCCGGAGCCGAGAAGTCCTCCTCGCCTCTCCAGCAGCAGCAGCTGCTGCCCCCCTCGTACGCCAACGTGGAGTTCCACGCCGAGCGGGGCTTGGTCCGCCTCAACGAGCGCGAAGTGTCCGACCACATCAGCTCGCTGGGCAGCGAGGCCATGCGCATGGAGAGACGCAGGGGGGGCGGCTGCGGCGGGACGGCCTCGCGGGAGCCGTGCGTCTCCCCGGGCAGGGACCCCCCCCAGCTGCGCGGCCCCAGCGGCCCGGGCGTCTCGGCGTCGTCCTCCTCCGGCCGGCACCACCACCACCATCACCACCAGGCCGCCTCCCACGTGGGCTACGAGGCCGACTACGAGGACGCGGAGCCTCCGGGCCGCTTCTTCGCCGCGTCGCCCAAGCAGCACCCCAAGCGCGAGCGGCCTCCGTGGCACGTGGCCGAGGAGGCCGCGGGCGTCCCCGAGAGCGCCGCTCTCACGGACGGGGACTCCACCTACGGGACCGGCTCCAGGGAGCAGCTCTACCCGAGCAGCGGCCGGCGCCTGCCCGGGACCGCGGGGCCCGGGCTGGGGGGGGCCCCGGGCGCGGGGTTCGTGGCGTGCAAGGAGGAGCGGCTGAGCTGGCCCAAGCAGCAGCAGCAGCAGCGTGCGCACTCGCCCAGCAGCCTCGAGGACGCCGGGGGTGGATACACGCCCGACTGCAGCTCCAACGACAACCTGACCTCCAGCGAGGACGAGCTCTCCTCCCCGGGGGGCCGCTCGGGTCGCGGTGGCGGCGGCGGTGGTGGAGGAGTTGGAGTTGGTGGTGGCGCGGGAGGGGGAGTTGGCATGGGGCTTGCGGGCACGGGGGCCTCCGCGAGCCCCGCGGCTGGCTCCAGCTCGTACCGTCTGTTCCGCGAGCGCGAGAACCGCTCCCCGAGCCAGAACTCGCAGCACTCCCTGGACAGCAGCAGCCCGCCGACCCCGCACGGCCACGGCACCCCGGCAGGGCTCGGCGGCAGCGGCGGGGGAGGCGGCGGCGGAGGAGGTCGCAGGGCGGTACGGGGGAAGCCCAGCGGGGGGCCCGGAGCCAAAGCCGTGACCCCTCCCGGAGGGGGGCCCGACTCCCCGCAGCGCTCCCCCGCCGGCCTGGGCCCCAAGCGAGGGCCCCCCGCCAGGAGCCGCTACGGAGCGCCAGACGATGTGTTCGACTCCTATCCAGGTGAGTGGCGCCTTCAAGGAGGACCGCGAACCGGACGGAGAGAGACGCGCTCCGATCTCTTGTCCCAACAGAATGGGGCCCTTGCCCCAACATTCTGAAGCTGCCCGCACACACCTGAGGCTGCGTGTCCCGTTGGTCAGGCCGCTGCGGTGACGTCAGCGCGCTCTATGAAATGCGTGGCGGCACCGCGCGCGTCTCTCGTGGTGCCGTCCCAGGTGCTGGCACAACGCCCCCCCCCCCCCCCCGAGTGCTGTGATGACGCGCCCCCCGCCCCGCATGGATAGCAAGAGGTGGAATGACGCCCGAGACAAAGCGTGGGGAAGGTCGTGGACGTGCGCGACCTCGGCGCGTAGCTGCAGGAGAAGCGCTGCTGCCGTCGTCCTCCTGTGGCCTTACGCGACGCGTCCGATCGTTTCGAGTGCGCGAGAGCTCGGCCCCGCCTCGTCTGTGGACGATGCGAATGATGTGTGAAGGCGCGGTCGGCAATATTGGCGATGCATGGGGAGACTCGTCCCCGCCATGAGAACGTGGCATTTCCACCCACGTGCTCTGGGCTTTAAGCAAGAGAATGAGCGCCACGTTCGTTTAAACGGGAAACCACTCTGGTGGCCAGCGTTGGGGGATCACACGAAGATGTGTGAAACGCCCAGGTCGGACACATGGCAGTACAGCAAGTGGGTTCGCGCACTACGCGTCTGCATAACGGACCCATGTCCCCTCGTATGCGTGGTGGGTTTTATCTGGCTACTCCGGTACGTACAGTATGTACGTTGAATTTATTTCGCACCATACGTCACCAACCATACACGAACACTCGTGTAATTAGAATATGAAGTGATGACTCATCCAGATGTAGTTGGGAGTCGTGCAAAGTGACTCGGTTGGGCGCTTTGTGTAAACACGTGACATCATCGCAGCCATCATCAGTTCATTCTTTACAAAGCACAACCAACACCGATACAATCCAAGACGCCTCGCTCGTGGGGTATTTTCCGTAGCCCCCCACCACCACCCCCCACAGCAGGGGCGGGGTGGGAAGGTTTTGGGGGATTGGGGGGAGTGTTTTCCGGAGCTCAGCCCCGTGGAGAGCCTGAGCTGCAATGAAGCCGTGGGTGCAATCGTCTCTTGTAAATGCCCCTGCTGCAGCGTGATTGTGAATGAGTGAGTGAAATATGGGAGGTAATGGAGCAAGGGCTGATTTAATGGGCATAATAATAATAATAACGGCCAGCTGACGTTAGTAAATATGGGTTAATTGCCTCTCCGGATCGGGCGCCGCGCTGATAGTGAAACATCCACTGAGCCACGTGCGGCGTGGAGGCCACGGCAACCAACAGCGGCCCTCGCTCCACGGGGACACGGCGGGGGAGCGGTCGTGGAGCGGTGGTGCAGCGGTGAGCGCGCCGCGCCATGAAACCCGTAAACGACCTCGGAGAGCGATATTCCGAACCGGTCCGTCTACGCCAACCCACAGTAACCATCTCGGCGAAGTACGGTCAACACAAATCCACCCATGATCAACGTGGCGTGGAGAGGCAATCCTCCATTGGGGGATTGAGAGCGGCTGGATTTGATGAATGTGTTTGTATCCAGCAGTGGATTGACCTTGGCAGATGATGATTTATACCCTCAGCGTGGACCACAGGGCTCTGAAACCCAAGGCCTTCTGCCCTCCTCCCTGTCCATCAATGTGCCTTTACTGATCAATCAATGCTCCTAATTGGAATGTAATCCTAAGCAGCCATGCGTTGAGCGAATCTGTTGATTGGTGAATAAATGATTCGCTGCTGCTGCTGCTGCTGCATTGGCAGCGGTGCAAAAAACAACATGACAACCACAACATCAACAACACAAGAACTAAACGCATTCGTCAAAGACTCGGCACAGCCGTCGCCCGGGGCGGCGTGGCGGACGAAGGCGGCGGCGTTGTTGGGTTGCCGTGTTGATTGGGAAACACGGCCGGACACGGAGCAGGGGGCGAGCGGTTGGGGGGGCAAAGCTCCCCTCGCCCCTCGCCAGAACTATAGCCAGCTAACAACCAGTGACCTGCACTAGCCCTCCCACTGACCATAACCAACCAGCCACTCGTACGAGCCATACCCCTAACCCTGACGAATTAGCCAGCCTGTCACTAGTACATGCCTTGTCACTGACCTTAACCCTCGCCAACTGCCAACTGGTACTAGTCCTAAACACTGACGCTAACCAACCAGCCACTAGTATTAGCCCACCCACTGACCATAGCCAACCAGCCACTAGTATTAGCCCTGCCACTGGCCCTAACCCTACCTCTGGTGTTTCGCGAGGGCCTATCTTCACTTTTTGTCCACTTGTCAGATTTCGGTTCTTGGTGACAGAAGGGGAACCCCATCCATCCACGTGTGGCTCGATGGTTGGGTCCCCACCCTTGCTAGAGATTGGCTAAACACCCAGTAAGCAAGTCACGAGGGTCCTCGTGAGATGAAGGCCATTGGACTCGGTGAGGCTTCCCTGGACAAATCAGTGACACCGTGAGTTGATCACTTTTGTAAGTCACGTTGCGTTTGGTCGAGCAATGTGTACACCTCCTCCCTACTGTGTGTTGGAATGGGCGTGTGTCAGATTTGGGCTCTGGTAAAGAAACTGGACAACGTGATAATTATGATATCTAATCAGCACACTCACGGTGGTGGATCGGCGGCACAGTGATTACCGCACTGCGCTACCTACGAACCCGACTACCCGAGTTTGAGTCCAGGCCACGGGTGACATGAGCGGTGAGCGACATCCGAACCGGACTTGGGTGCCCCCCCTCCCCACTTTCCCCGGTCGCTAACACCACCCCCATGACCGACATAGCGTGGAAAGCTCTTCATCCAGCAGTGGATTGACAGAGTGCTGTAATGCAACTGGAGGCATAGGTGGAGAGAGGAGGCATTGACAGAGGTCAGAGTCTTGGGCCCACAGGGCCGCGGTTTTGCGCGTGGTGACCTTTACGATCCGGTGCCACTCGTCGTCTGATAGGTGACGGGTGAGCACGCTTGGCTTCACTTTGAGGGGGCCACAAACTCCGCCTTGGGTTTTACTAAAGTCTAAGTTGATGATGTGAGTGAGTCTATGGGTCTCTGTGAGTCTATGGGTCTCTGTGAGTCTATGGGTCTCTGTGAGTCTATGGGTCTCTGTGAGTCTATGGGTCTCCGCCTTTGGAGTTTCTGTGTAAATCTTTTGGCCTCTATTTGAGTCCGTTGGTTTCTATGCAAATCTTTTAGTCTCTACGCGAGTCTATGAGTCTCTGTGCGAAATCAACGGGTCTCCGCGCGAGTCTTTGGGCCACTCTGCGTGCTCATCGCAAGCTGCGTAAAGTCCCCCCTGGATCTCTAGCGCAACCCACACACCGCAGATGTCAGCGACTGGGCCGGCATCTCTTGGGTCACGACCCAACCTGTCCACCTCGTGGCCCTGAATCACTCGGCGGTTGGTCCTGTGCTCGCTTGTCAGGCGGGGCACGGTGGGTGGGAGGTGGCGGGGGTCTCGCCGCGGCGGTGTGATTCACGCCGGAGAGTGGAGAGCGGATCGATGGCCGAATGAGCTCATTCATTTATGACGCGGGCGATGAGGTGAGAGCCTGGGGGGACACAGCCTGCACGATTCCCCACCTAGAGCAACGCGGGCAGGGGCAGGAGGAGGACGAGACGACAGGGAGGGGAGCTGGAAGGATGCAGGGGGAGGGACAGAGATCTGTGACTCGAGCAGCCGACCCCGCCTGCAACAGTGGGGAACTCTTGGCTTCGAAGAAGATGCAAGTCCACGGGTCTCTATGTTAGTCTACGGATCATTTCAGTGAAATGTGAGTCCATGGTTCTCTGTGTAAGTCCTTGGGTCTTTGTGTAATCACGGTGGATGTGATTTAGAGAAGAGGCACTGAGTAGAATCTCGCGCAGAAAGGAAATCTGAGCAGCTTTCCCCCACGCAGCCCATGAGACTTCTGGATTAGAGTGAGGAGGTGAGAGCTGCCCTCATCGCCCAGGGGCTGCGTGAGGTCGAGCGGAAGCTGCTCTTACCAACACTCGGGCTCAAGAGTTGTCTTTCCCCGAGTTGGGCACTGAGACCATCATTGTCGCTTTGGAGAAAATGAATGTAATAAATGAGATTAATAACGGTGATGGCTTCGGCCAGGCCTTAATTCAGCCGCGGATTGATCATGGCCAATGTCGAAACGTCGACTTACTTATCCCTTTAAACAGAAACGCTTGGCCTCAGCAGGCCCTCGCCCGGTTGTAAGTAACTGGGCTGACCGGTGGTCGATTTTATACGAGCCCTAGTCCCATCGATTCGCGAACCCAGCCCTGCTCCGGACGGCGTTAAGCGGAACGGCGGCGGCAGGAATAGCGGAGCCATCGGGCCAGGTCGGGAGAACGCGGTGACCTCGCGTGTGACCCTCGCTGACCCCGCCGTGACCTCTGACCCCACGTCACGCGCGCGGGGTCGAGCCTCGTGCACCGCCCCGCGGTCGTGGGCGGCCAAAACGAGGACACCGCCGTGGCGCGGCTCGCGGAGGGTCGAATGCCGTCGATGTGTCGTCGTTTGCTGTCGACTGCCATCGACCGCTTGACGATTCTCACCACCGCTGCGCTCCGACTCGGCTCCTAGCGACGCCGATTGCCGACCGCTCCCCAACGTCTCCCCCCCCATCCCCCGCAAAGCCACCTCCTGGCGTAGGTGCCCCACTGCCTTGCGGTTTATGAAAAGTCTCAAGGTAAAACAGTTGTCCGTCAAATCACGCGCACAGCCAGTATTTGCGTCGCTCTCGTCGTGCAGGGCTACTCGGGGTTTCATTCCGGCAGGTTCTGATCGGGTCAGGGACCCGGAATATATTTCATCATCCGGGCACACCACATCCAATAGATCTTTCGCAATCGCTTGTGGCTACCAGTCACCGACTCCTCGCTGGCTGCCAGCCACCTGGAGAATGTCCATTGAGAGTGTAGGCCGTGCTCCCCTAGCGCCTCGGGGTGTAACGGTGCGGCAGATGAAACAATGCGAACGTTTCTCAACTCCGACTGCCTCCGCGCACCCAGTGGTACGAACGGGATTCGATTGGCACGGCGCGTGCGGTGGGGTAAAGTGTGGAGTGTAGATCAGGGGTTGGTGACCTGCGGCTCTGGAGCAGCATGCGGCTCTTTAAGGGCTGCTGCTTCGTGACGTTGTTCTTTAAGGACCCACCGTCTCGTAATCACATTGCATTGCGACTCTTGAAACATGGCTCCTCCTGTTATTTTGTTTGCCGACCCCTGGATATATGTGGAGCTCCCAGGAACTCCCCCCTCGTGTGGGGGCCCTTCCACTTGCACTGGTGCAGGAAAACAATTGCAAGGCTGCACCTTCACCGACGGATCGGCACTTGCCGAGTCCTACTGCTGCTGCTCGTGCCGGGAGCGGCCCAAGCTGGCAGCCAGGATCCGCTTTGCCAGCATGCCACGTGCTCCCGATTAGTCGGGATCAGCGGCATTACGATGGCCGCCTTAACAATGCCTCCCTTATCCACACAAACCCCAAATCTGTGTTTTTTTTCAATGCGAGGCGGCATGACACGCACTTCTTTTGCAGCAACCTGCCGAGGCGTCACCACACGGGGACAGCGTCACCACACGGGCGCCAGGCCCCTCAATTAGACCGCGAGAGGCCCCAAGACCTCGCGACTTAAACGCAAACTGCTTGGCTGTAATTGAGGGACGGGTGCCCCTCATTGTCGAGCCGCGTGAAGAGGCCCCTTCAAGTCTAGCGGCTTCGTTTGCTGTTGAGACCACGCAGCAGAAGCGACGTCGGTGGTTTGCCCAAAGGCGCAGCCCTGCGATTCCTCGCTGACGCCCCTGCTGGTGGAAGGCGCCTGCTCCGCCCCCCCCGCGGGTGCTTTGGGAGTAGCCACCACACTTAACCCCACCACATGTCACCTGCCGATTCACTTAATTGTGGTGAACCTATTTGTATTGCCGGGTGGACAGAAGTGGTGGGGGAGAAGGGGTGGGGGGGTGAACGCGTCCATTGCTTCGACTGCCGCCTCGTGAGATGGAGCGGTGAGCTCCGGCTTGGCCGGACATCGGCGTCGTCATTCAGCTTGGCGGTGCGGCGAGGTAGCCGGATCCCAGTTCGATTCCTGCCGTCGCGGGCGACCGTGAGCGGCGAGCGATCTCTGAACAGGTCCTGCCGCCCAACCCCCCTCCTCCTCGCATCACCGTCACCGACTCGAGCCGAGTGGTGAAGTATGGTCGAACAGCCCCCGTCACCCACACGGCATCGGGGGAGGCCTTTGGTCAGCGGTGGATTTACCAAGGCGGTGTTCTTCGGGATGGTCTCTCCGCGTTGTTGTTCGGGACGTTGTCCGACGTTTCGCTCCCCGTGCCCCGGAGGGCAGCTGCGGGAACCTCTTGCGAGGAGGAGCAGGAGGGGCTGCCAGCCTCGCTGCTTCCACGCGCATTATTTTTCTATCCTTAGGAGCCGCTCGAGCGGTCGCCTTGGAAACGGCGTTGCCAGAGGCGACAGAGACCATTAGCGCGGAGTGGGGCGGGGGGGCCGTGATGGTGGGGGAGGGGCGGGGGGGGTCGTGGGGGAGGGGCGGGGGTCGTGGGGGAGGGGCGGGGGGGTCGTGGGGGAGGGGGACGCCACGTGGGTGGCAGGGAGAGAGGCACGGGGAAGGGGGGTGGAGGAGGAAGGAGCTCACGGGGAATGGAGACGGGGAAGAGGAGATCTGGGGAGTGAGACACGTGGAGGAGGAGATCTGGGGAGTGAGACACGTGGAGGAGGAGACCTGGGGAGTGAGACACGTGGAGGAGGAGATCTGGGGAGGGAGACACGTGGAGGAGGAGATCTGGGGAGTGAGACACGTGGAGGAGGAGACCTAGGGAGTGAGACACGTGGAGGAGGAGACCTGGGGAGTGAGACACGTGGAGGAGGAGATCTGGGGAGTGAGACACGTGGAGGAGGAGATCTGGGGGGTGAGACACACGTGGAGGAGATCTGGGGAGTGAGACACGTGGAGGAGGAGATCTGGGGAGTGAGACACGTGGAGGAGGAGACCTGGGGAGTGAGACACGTGGAGGAGGAGATCTGGGGAGTGAGACACGTGGAGGAGGAGATCTGGGGAGGGAGACACGTGGAGGAGGAGACCTGGGGAGTGAGACACGTGGAGGAGGAGATCTGGGGAGTGAGACACGTGGAGGAGGAGATCTGGGGAGTGAGACACGTGGAGGAGGAGATCTGGGGAGTGAGACACGTGGAGGAGGAGATCTGGGGAGGGAGACACGTGGAGGAGGAGATCTGGGGAGTGAGACACGTGGAGGAGGAGATCTGGGGAGTGAGACACGTGGAGGAGGAGATCTGGGGAGGGAGACACGTGGAGGAGGAGATCTGGGGAGGGAGACACACGTGGAGGAGATCTGGGGAGTGAGACACGTGGAGGAGGAGATCTGGGGGGTGAGACACGTGGAGGAGGAGATCTGGGGAGGGAGACACGTGGAGGAGATATGGGGAGTGAGACACGTGGAGGAGGAGATCTGGGGAGGGAGACACGTGGAGGAGGAGATCTGGGGAGGGAGACACACGTGGAGGAGATCTGGGGAGTGAGACACGTGGAGGAGATCTGGGGAGTGAGACACGTGGAGGAGATCTGGGGAGGGAGACACGTGGAGGAGGAGATCTGGGGAGGGAGACACACGTGGAGGAGATCTGGGGAGTGAGACACGTGGAGGAGATCTGGGGAGGGAGACACGTGGAGGAGGGGATCTGGGGAGGGAGACACACGTGGAGGAGGAGATCTGGGGGGTGAGACACGTGGAGGAGATCTGGGGAGTGAGACACGTGGAGGAGGAGATCTGGGGGGTGAGACACGTGGAGGAGATCTGGGGAGTGAGACACGTGGAGGAGATCTGGGGAGTGAGACACGTGGAGGAGGAGATCTGGGGAGTGAGACACGTGGAGGAGATATGGGGGGTGAGACACGTGGAGGAGATCTGGGGAGGGAGACACGTGGAGGAGGAGATCTGGGGGGTGAGACACGTGGAGGAGATCTGGGGAGTGAGACACGTGGAGGAGGAGATATGGGGGGTGAGACACGTGGAGGAGATCTGGGGAGGGAGACACGTGGAGGAGGAGATCTGGGGGGTGAGACACGTGGAGGAGATCTGGGGAGTGAGACACGTGGAGGAGGAGATCTGGGGAGTGAGACACGTGGAGGAGGAGATCTGGGGAGGGAGACACGTGGAGGAGATATGGGGGGTGAGACACGTGGAGGAGATCTGGGGAGTGAGACACGTGGAGGAGGAGACCTGGGGAGTGAGACACGTGGGGGAGGAGATCTGGGGAGGGAGACACGTGGAGGAGAACAGAGTGCTCGTGTGCTTACGAAGAAATGTGGCATATTATTTACGTATTTGTCTCCCTATTTAAGCTCCCATCGTTATTGCTGACTGCGTTGAGTTTCTTGGGGAGAGGTGTATGGGATGAGCGCGGTTTATTATTTTGGGGGGGCGATAGACGCAGCGAGCAAGTCGTAGGAGAGCTCGTGGAGAGAGAGAGAGGGTGAGAGAGGAGGGAGGGAGAGTAACAGATGTCTGGGCGCTTCCTCCTCATCATCATCATCGTCTATGCGGCGGCGCTGGGCGCGCCTGCGCTGGAGCCGCTCATCCGTGCGAGCGTCGCGGATTCATGAAAGCCGCGACTGCTGACTCGGCACCTCTCCCGCGGGGTGGGGGGAGGGCTCCTGCTGCTGCTGGCGGTGGGGGTGGTGGGTGGGTGGAGTGGGGGGGTGGTGGGTGGGTGGAGTGGGGGGGTGGTGGGTGGGTGGAGTGGGGGGGTGGTGGGTGGATGGAGTGAGGGGGTGGTGGGTGGGTGGAGTGGGGGGGTGGTGGGTGGGTGGAGTGGGGGGGTGGAGTGGGTGGGTGGAGTGGGTGGGTGGTGGGTGGGTGGAGTGGGGGTGGTGGGTGGAGTGGGGGGGTGGTGGAGTTGAGAGGGGGGGGCGAGGTGGGACCCGAGTTCGATTCCCTGGGCACAGCCGCCAACACCGCATGACGATTGTCTGAACGGGTTCCGGGCTTCCCTCCCCTAGGTCGACTCGGCCTCAAATGGGTACTCTGTGCGATGCGTATAAACATCGCCACTGGGGGAGACGAAGGCGGCCGGGCGTGGTGCCACCACTTGGCCCAAACAGTCTTCTCGAGACTAGGCGAAGGATATTTGTTCTGGATGGTGGTGGTGATGGTGGTGATGGTGATGGGGGTGATGGTGGTGATGGTGGTGATGTTGGGGGGGAGGTTTGGGTGGTAATGGGTTGGGAGGTGGGGGGGTTCCGAGGGGGTTGAGGGAGGGGCGGATGGGGGGGGTGTCCGTGTAACCCAATCCGGGAAGTGGGGCTCTGGGAACCCGAGCGCTGTAAGGAGGCACCCACACCGGTGCCCAGGTACACGTACACAGGTACACGCGCCCAGCTGCGAGCTCGTGATCTCAGGTGCGCTTGGCCTGGGGCCACGTCACGGTGGCGGCGGCTATGGTGATGATGATGGATGGCGGCGGTGATGTCATCAACTGTGCCTGCCCCAGAACATGCTCATTGTGTATGCACCAAGCAGCGATGATCAATCAGAGTCCCTTTGTGTCAATCCACTGCTGGATGAAGGCTTTCCATGCAACGCCGTGTAGGCAGGCAGGGGGAGGGGGTGTTTAACCATACTTCACCATACTTCACCGTACTTCACCACGCTGTCCGGTGCGGGTTGGTGAAGGGGAGGCGGCTCGGGAACCAGCTCAGATATCGCTTGAAAACCCAGGGCAGGGATCGAACCCAGGGGTTAACACAAAGGTGGGGGGGGGTGTGGCACGTCTCTAGTGAGAGTGCACAAGTTGGAGTTCGGTACAGGGTTCACTCATTACCCATGGGTGGTTTGGGGGGGCAGGGTGGGGGTAGGGGGCGGGTGACAGAGACCACCAACACGCGTTATTCTGCACACCGCCACGTGTTCCACTGCACACCGGCACTCGTTACACCGCACACCGTATGTATGTTAAACTTTCTGCGCACCATACGTAGCGAATCACAGGCGTGTGTGTGTAGTTGTGGGGAGTAGTAGTGCAGTGGTTTCGCGCGCTCCGAACCCGGCCATCGCTGCCAGCGCTTCAGACACGTGGTGCTAATAAAGAGTGAGGGTCACGTTAATTAAGTAACGGTAATAATTGTTGTGGCTCGGGTAATGACGGCGTGCTGGCGGCGTAATTAGCGATTGCCAGCACGCGGCACTGCAGCGAGGGTCGTGGCCCTGGTGGCAATGGGGCCCTGGTGGCGGCGTGACGGAGTGACGGTGACGCCGTGACTGCGCGACGCGGGTTCCGCTCGCCGCGCCTTCTTCCCACATCCCTCCCCTCCGACTGCGCCTCGTCCACCACGCCGCGCGCGTGGTGAAGCATGCCCTGTTGTAGGTCATGGGGGGGGGGGGGGAAGCCTTCGCCCAACGATGGGTTGACAAAGCGCCGTGGATCGTGCCGCTCTCTCGTGGTCGACGTACCCCTCCGGCTTCCCCACTCTTCTCACTTCTAAGCTCGACGAAGCCAGGTGGGCCTCCTCGCTGCTGCTCCCCGTTCCCAGCCCTGCCCTGCCCTCTACCCCCTCCACTGTTACCCTCCACTGAACCCCAGGGGTGGCGTGGGGGGAGGGAGCGTGAGGGGGGGGGGCATCTGGGTCCCTGGCGCCCGGGGGCCGGTTGGCATCGCTTTGAGACATTCGCGGACGGAGTGAGAAATTCTGGGCCCCCTGGCCCCGTGATGGAGCCGCTCGCCGTTATTACGGCTCGGCATCGACGCCATCCCACCCCGCGTCCCGCCCTTCAGAAAACGAACGCTCGACTTTAACCGACAGCTCAACGTAAGTCCGGTGACGAGCTGGCGCGAGCGCGGGTGCGGAGGTCGGCTGGCGGCGGTGACGCGCACCGCGACGAACGTGGCGCCCTCGCTGCGGCTCGTACTGGGCGCCGTCCGACGTTTCGCTCCACGTGCCGGGAGCTTCGTCGGGAGCCGTGAAACGAACGGGTCGGAGGAGCTCCGAGGCCCCATCGGCGAATAACCCGCGCGAGGAGCGCCCCTGCGTTCGGCCGCGACAAAGCACCGTGCGGTGCCGTAGTCCTCGCGGGGTTCGTTTTTTTGCCGTCGCACGCGCCGCGCGTGTTGTTTAAACGCGCCGCCGTGTATGCGCCGTGCACGCATGCCACGTACACGGCCCTCCCAAACAACGGCCCCCACCGCGCCACGCTCCCGGCGACACAGGAAGGTTCCGCGAGCAGAGCGGTGGCGGCGCCGAGCCACCGGCTGAGCGCGTCGCAGCCGTGAACAATAGCGCCCGGCCGCGTCGTGTTTACTACGCGGAGAGCACGGCGGCAGCCAACATCAACTCGACTGCGCACCGCCGCACCCAACAATTGTGCCCAGATTAGATAGGGGGAGGTGGGGGGAGGGTTTGCCGCACGCTGTCGTGCGAGAGAGCGGCCGTGTGCTGCGCGTCGCTTCTCGTGGCCGTCACGGCCGCCATCGTCTCGTCACCGTCGTCCACATTCGTCGTCCATCATTGTCGATCGTCATCAGCAGCAGCAGCGTGGGCGGTGGGGTACTAATAATAACAATGATTAAAAATAGAAATAATAATAATAATATCCTTGATTTACTCAGGGGGGGGTGACTCAGCTCTTCGTCATTGGGAAGTTTGACCAATTCCTTTTTGAACAATGAGAGGTTGGCTTCGTGTGGGAGGGAACCGGAGAATCCCCACCACGCGCGATACGAGGGGCGACACGAAGAGCGCCACCAAGATAGATTGAAGAGTCCGTCCCTGTGCCACCATCTCCGGCCCATCGCGCAACCCAAGCCTACAACGCCTGGGATTCCCAGGCAGGCTCCTATCAGAGTGGTGACCAGGCTGAACCATGCTTAGCCTGCGGGGCGGGACGGGGATGCGGTGGGGGGGGCACACACTCGGGCTGGTGATGTGGTCGTGCCGGGGCAGGCTGTGGCTCGTGCGTGGGGCCGCGTGGAGCGTGGGGACGCGGTCCGCCCGGCCCGGTGAGACCAGACCGGGCGGCGCTGGGCCAGGGGCTACCTGACGGAGAGATTCCCTGGGGACTGGGGTTGGTGGATCATTGTGGGATGGACCGCGTCTGTGCCGTGAGCCTCTGTCTCCTGAGTTCCTGAGTTTATTGTCGCCCTGACCCTCTTGAGTCTCTGTCTCCTGAGTTTCCGTCTCCAGAATTCACAACTCTCCAGTTCCACTGAGGCTCAGGTCCCTGAGTCTGTGAAACTCCCGAGTCTCCGATCCCCTGGGTTTCTGAATGTTGCGAGTGAAGTAGCGGAACCGTGTGGTGAAGAGGTCTCTTGGTCTAATCCGACCCAAATCCGACCCTAATGCGACCAAATTCCAACAAAACCAATTGTGAAGGAACGAGCCCGCACCGACGTCAATGGGGGGGGAGGGCCTTGCGGCATGCTGGGCTCCCCACGTGGTCCAGGGCACTCTGGGGGACTCCTGTATCTGGTTGTGCGTGCGTCTGTGGGTATTGTAGTTGGCACAGTAGGGAGGGTACAGCTGGTGCATTTTCCAGTCATCTTAGTCAGCCAACCCATGGCACCAGGGTCTGTCCCGTAACGTCCTGTCGGCGAGCCTTCGAAACTTCACGTGGCCTCAAGGTGCACCTGGCCTGGCACAGGTGCCGTGGTGACGTCACCGTCACTTAGTGGAGAATGGCGCGTGTTGATGTATTATAGCGGTTAGCGCGCTGCACTATGAACCCGATTCAATTCTCACTTTCGGCCAACACTAGTGACAATTATCTTGAACTGGTCCTGGGCCTCCCCTAGGTTAGCTCGGTCTCAAATGAGTGCCTGGTGCTCTGTGTAAACAGTAGCACTGGGGAGACAAAGGCGGTCAGGTATAGTGCTGGCCACCCACCCCCTCGTGTTCTGTGCAGGCCTTGATAGGTGCACTTGCCCTAAGAGTCTGTTAAGGCTATAGGGGGAATGATTGTGTTTGTGTGGGTGTGTAGGTGTGTGACCTGCAGTGTGGTGAGTGGGTAGGTGGGGTGAGCGTGTGGTTGTGACCTGCGGTGTGGTGAGTGGGTAGGTAGGTGAGCGTGTGGTTGTGAGCTGCGGTGTGGTGAGTGGGTAGGTAGGTGAGCATGTCATTGTGACCTGCGGTGTGGTGGTCGGAGAGAGGATGTCTACAGTCATCATACAGTGTGTTGTGAAGCAGAGGATGTTTTTCAGATTCCCCTTCAGAGGGAAAGGACTGATTGCACAGTGCAAGGAATTATAAAACTTGTCTGCAGGAAGCGAGTGTTCGTGGCTGTTGGGGAGTGTGTGCGTGAGTGTGGGGAGCGGTAGTGTGTAGCGGTTAGCGCGCTGCGCTACGAACCGCTCACGACGGTTATCTTAACCCGTTCTGGGCCTCCCCTATGTCTACGCGGCCTTAAATGAGTACCTGGTGTGGTGTGTAAACATCACCACTGGGGAGACAAAGGCGGCCGGGCGTGGTGTTGGTCACCCACTTCCTCGTGTGCCATGCCGGTCTTCATAGGTGCTTGCGAACAGCACTTGCCCTAAAAGTCTGGTAAATGATATATGGGGGATATTTGTCTTTGTGCCTGCATCAGTGAGGGCATTGTGGGTGCACTACAGACCTGATGACCTGGTTTCCAGCCACGGCCAACATCAGTGGCGATTATCTGAACCAGTGCTGAACCTTCCCTAGGTCGACTCAGCCTTCAACAAGTACCTGGTGGAGGCACAGGCCACGCCACCTCCTCGAACCCCCGTGCCGGCCTTAATAGGAGCTCGCTAACAGCAATTGCCCCAACAGTCCATTACAAGCTAAACGTGGGCTCTTTGTGTAAGCGTGCTCATGCGTGCGTGCGTGTGTGCGTGTGTCTCAATTGGATTTGAGCAGCCGGTCAGAGACCCGGAGCTATAAAAATGACAGCAGGGCCTCCACCAGCCAGGCCCTCCCAGCGTGGACAATCGCAGGAAATTGCGATGATGCCATCCCTCCCTGGCTGTTCGTTGCAATAAATAATTATTGTTGATCCTCCACCACCACCACCTTCACGCCATCACCGAGCGGTTTCACAATCCAAGAAGATCTCCCGTTAGGCGCGCCTGTTTCTCCGCAATTATAAATATTGCGCCTGCGTAGGCGTTGCGCCGCCGTGCGGCTCACCGGTGCGGTTTTTTGAGTCGTGCCGAGCGACTCCCCCCAAGAATTATTCGGCTCCTGCAGAAGCTCCCGGCGCGTAGAGGGAAACGTCGGACGGCGCGCCGAGCGACGTCAACGCAGCGTTGGGGAGCCACGCAGCAGCACGTGGGCCGGCGCCAGTCGAGGGCTCCTCTTCGTTTCGGCCCCCTCCAAGCGCCGGCCGCGGCGTCAACGTGCGAGGCTCGGACGCACGCCGAGAGAGAGAGAGGCCCTTCCTGCACACCGGGACGCAATACGGGCCGGGCCCGGGGGGGGTTCTGGTGGTCGGCGCTCCTCCGTCTGCACTACCCCCCCCCTTAGTCAGCAGCGAACTTTCCACACTTCAGGTGATAGCCTCGAAGTCCACCTCGCCTGGTGCAAAGGCTGCGGCGACGTCAGCCGAATAGCAGCGATTGTTATTGGCAGCGATTGTTATTGCTGCGCGAGTGCGTCTGTTTTGTGTCCGTACGTGTGTCTGTATGTGGGTGTGTCTTTGTCTTTGTGAGGGATTGAGGAAGGGGTGGGTGGGGGGGGTAGGGACTGGGGGATGGTGGATCTGGAGTGGGAGGAATGGCAAATCGCGGCCCAGTGGACCAGGCTGCCCAACTGCTGCCCTGGTCAGTCACCTGTGTTCTTGGCTGCCCCCCATGCTTCACCGCCCCACGTGGCTCTCACTCTCACTCTCTCGCTCGCCGTTTCCCCGGCGATGGCTCGCCCACCTCCCCACACTCCCGACCTCCCAGTTGGGCGGTGCCCAGATCCGCGTCCTGTTTGTGCCGCGTTCCTGGGAAATGCCTTTGTCTCACATCTGGCGCTGTCACGGCCGAGACGAGACATACCTCCCCCCGCCGGCCCGGGCTACCCAAGTGACGCTCTCGCGGCAATTAGCGCAACGCGGGATCGCCGCGGTGACACCGCCGCCCGGGCACCGCACGTGGCACCGGGATAGCGGCTGTGGTTAGGGCTGCAGTTGTAATAATTGCTTGGGGGTTTTAATGATCACTTGTGGTGAGGTGTGCCATTGTCACGACCAGTTGTGGGTGTGGTGATCGGTTGTGTTTGTGGTGAGCGGTTGTGGTTAGCGCTTGCGTTGTCGCGAGTGGTTGTTTGTGAGCGGTTGTGAGCCTGTGGCTGCCACGAGCCATCCTGTCACAAGCCCTCGGTATAAACTCCGCTCCGCGCCCCTCACCTCCCGCCCCCTTGCACTGGGCGGCAATGTTTGCGAAAAATTCTCCGTGCTCAAAATTCCACAGAGAAGTGCGGCACTCGTAGACCGCTGCTGCTGTGCCTCTCGGATGGAGGGGGTGGGTGGGGGGGTGGGTGGGGGGGTGGGGGTGGCGGGGGGGGGGCAGGGGGGGCAGGGGGGGGCAGGGGGGGCCGTGTCTTCTCATCGAGGAGCTCGGCGAGTGCTCCTGGACGTGACGCGGCGTACCTTATCGTCGTTTTGCGAGAAGAGGCCTGACATGAACCCGGCCCACAGTTTGCTTGTCCTGATAACATAAACTTTACGCGTAAATCAACCTGCCACGCACCGCATGCGCACCCCACGCGTGTGGTGGTTGGTGATCACGGAAAACCCGCGCCAAGCGAGGACGGTCGCAAGGACGACCGTTGGACAAAATCGCTCCCCGCTCGGTTATCCAGTCATACGGTGCAATGCGTGGTGAGCTATCGTGGCCCGTGGCTAGGCTGTCACCGCTCTGGGCTTTAAGGCTTTCCATATCATCCGGTGGCCACTGCCACCGCCGGTCGCGCTTCGCTCTCCAAACCCCGCGAGCGATCCAAGCGTCGGATCACCATTATTTATTTACTTCGTGATCTCCCGCGCACCGCTGCTGCTCCTCCGCAGGGCACCGCAAACCTGGCTGAGAGCCCCCAGACGAGGAAGTGTCGGAGCGCGATTCTTAGCAAGGATTGGGAGGAAGTGGTGCGCCTCCAATCGAGGGTTCGATTCCCACATACGGCTAACTAAACTAAAACTAAACTATTTATTTTATTTTGCTAGATAGGGGCCCACTGAGCTATACAGCTGTTTCAGAGGCGACCTGGCCACAAATGCTGGCTCAACGAAGTGGCTCATCATGTGGACATTTGTAGCAGCCAAATACTCTAATCGCGTGTGGATTCTAAATGTGGAGGGAAAAACCAGAGGACCCGGATAAAAATCTACGCGACCACGGGGAGAGACACGTAAACTATACAGGGGTCAGGGTCGGGATTGAACCCACGACCTCTTGTATACCAGGCGAGATAGTTAACATATCCCAGCCACGACCCGCACGGATCAGCGGCGGCGCTCGAGAAAGGAATCCCCGCTGCGGGTAATCTGCGATTTTAATTGTCGCTATCGTGTGAACTCCCCCCTGCTCCCCCCCCGCCCCGGCCCCCCAGGCGAGTCCCTGTTCGGTGTGCCGTCCCCAGGCTACGTGTACGACGCGGAGCGGGGCGACGACGGGAGGCCGCCCCCCGAGGGGATGCCCTACATCGACGACTCCCCCTCCTCGTCTCCACACGCCGCCGCGCGCATCCGGGGCGCCCGCGACGCCGCCGCCGCGGCCGCCGCCAGCGCCGCCGCCAGCGCCGCCGCGCTTGACGCCGGCAAGATGGTGGGTCCTGCCGGGCAGCGCACCGCCTCCCCCTCATCCCCCCCCTCCTCCTCCGCTGGCTTCTTATTCTCATCCTCATCCGAACGCTCCTAATTCTCCTACTCCTCATTTTCTGCGTGTCACTCCTCCTTACAGCACACCTCGTACCGCACCTCCTCACTGCCCACCTCGTTGCCTTGCTTTGCCGAGCTCCCCCCGGCGCTCGCGGCCGTGCTGGGGATTGGCACCGATGGGAGTCGAACCTCGCCCCGCCGCCCCTGCGAGAGCCGTGGCCTTCGTTTGCCGCGCACACGACGCACGCGCGGCGTGTCCATTCGTTCGTCCGTGAGCGGCGATCCTCGTTGCGTGCGCCCGCCGTGCGATAGGCGGCGGTGCTGTCGGTGCTGTCGGTGGTGCGCTGGCGGTGTCAGGGCCCCGGCCAACCTCAACACATACGCCGCCCGCATAGAGACCTGTAGACTCGCAGAGACGCGTAGACCTACGCAGCGAAGCCTCGACTTGCATGTAGAGGATGTCTGATTTGCAGCGGGCGTCAAATTTCCCGTGACATCATTCGACCACCACGACGACCAGAATTGTGTGTCGGCGTTATGGTCCCATTTAGAAAAATTGGGAAAATTATCCGAATAAGAATCGATTGGGATCACACACGTCACAACCATCATCGTCGCCCTCTACTCCGAAAACATGACAAGAGACCCTCCTGAGAAAGTGACCGAGCCTCGTCAACTCCAGCAACGTGCCCCTCGTGTGGATATCTGGGAGGTGTGTGTCGCCTGTGGCGTGTGGGGCGAGTGAAGACTGGCGAGTCGCGTGGTTGGCATGGCCCCCTCGGCAAGCACTGAACTGGGTGCCCCCTCGTCCAATGGAACGGGGCTCGCTCTCCCCTCCCCGTGTCTCCGGCCCCTGGGCCCCGCGCAGTTTCGCCGCCTGCACGCTCGGAGAGGCCGCGGGCAGCCGCGGTGTGCGGCGTGACGGCCCCGCGCCCCGCACGCTGCCATTTCTCGCTCCCGCTGAAATGATTTCGTTCTGCAGATAAAAACCATTTCGTTCCGCTGCCTGTGCACCTCGGCACGCGTCTCCCTGCGGCTCTTGACCATGAGGCTCGGGGGACGGGGGTGGGTGGGGTGGGGGGGCGGGGGGCGGGGGGCCGAGCTCTTGTGGAACACTGCCCCCTCTGTCTCGAGCGCTCCGTGTTTTTTTCCGTGGCCGCTGCACAATCGCTCTGTAGTTTTCCCCCGAGTCGGGGGCGGTGGTTGGGTGGGCGGGCGAGTGGAGGTCACGGAGCTCCGTCCCGCCGAGGTGGGGGGGGGGGGGCGAGGGGGGGGGCTGCTGCCTCCGCTGCTGCTGCCGGTGCGGCGTGGGGTGCCGGGCGGACTTGGGGAGTGGTGGCGGTGCGGTGAGGGGGGCGCCGCGTGGGCAGAGTTGGACGGGCGATGCGGGCGTTGGCGTTGCGGCGCTGCTCCCGACGCCGCCACCGCCGCTGTCGCCGCATGGTTGGTGCCATGCCGCGCGTGCCACGGCGGTGATGATGCGCGGGGTGGCGGTGGTGCCACAGTGGTGGTTTGGTTATGTGGTTTACATGTGTGAGAGCAGTGATGCCTACATTGTGGTTTAGTTGTGGTCACGGTAATGCGTGTGTTGTTGTCGTGCCACAGGAGTGGTTGTGCCACCGTGGTGGTTGTGCCGCCGTGGTGGTGCGTGGCCGGCACCGCCGCGTCCCGCACAGCGGGATCCACGCGGAGCCGCCGTCGCGCCCCCCCGTTTCACGTTTACCTGCGCCCGTTAATTAATTAACCCGTGGGGTGGGGGAGGGGTGGGGGAGGGGTGGGGCTCGGGGGAGGGTGGCCGTGCCCCACTGTCGACAGCTTCACTTGAAGCCGTTGGATATGGTGGTCACGGTGGCGATCGTGGTACTTGTAGTTGTGCGAGTGAGGTTTGTGGTGGTGGTGGTGTTGGTGGTAGTGGTAGTGGTGGTCGTGGTGGTGGTGGTGGTGGTGTTAGTGGTGGTGGTAGTGGTGGTGGTAGTGATGGTAGTGGTCGGCAGATCTCGCCGCACGCCGTCCCCTGGGACGTCGTCGACAAGCGGAGGGGAGAGCTCAAGAGCCGCAGCCCCACGGCGGGTGGGGGGCGGGGGGCGGGGGGCGGGCTGCGGCTCTCGAGCCGAGTGAGCGACGGCACGGCGTGAACCTTCCGTCGCACGCATCCACCACGAGCGCTTGGAGTCGTGGGCCGGAGAGAGGGGAGGGGGAGTGGCTGGGTAGGAGTGGAGAAAAGGGGGGGGGGAGGGATGGGCGGTCGCGGGGGGCCGTGGAGGGGGTCCCACGTTGCCCGCGGCGAGAAGTGGCGGAGGGTTCACAGGCGGCGGCGGTGGCTGGCGAGGGTTACGCTCCGCCATCTGCGGTGGGGACCACGTGACCAGGAGGAGGAGACCCGTGTGGTTTTCCCTCCACCGGTAGCTCCTGTGTATTGCGACGAGGTCGTGGCACTTTGTCGATTAGTTGGAATCTCACCGCTGTCCTGGTGAGGCCCACGAGGCATCCTGGGAAATAAGCAGCGCCGCGCGGTGAGGCGTCGATTTGTGGCGCGTACGCTGTCACTGTCGCCGCATCCTCGCTCTTTGCGGCTGTCGCCGGGGCGCTACGCCGACGTCCGGCACGTGCAGCGAAACGCGCGGAGCCGTCAAACGTCGCGATGCGGCAGGACCCTCCTGAAGGAGGGGTCGTGAAACTCGCTCGCGTCTCCGGCACGTCACGGCGAACGACAGCGCTCGGCGTGGCGCACGGGACTCGTTCAGCTGTCGGCATTCACCTCGGAACGTTCGGCTGTCAATGTTCATGCGACCCTTCCAAGTGGCGGCAACTCCGAGCTCTGGCGGGCGAGTGAGGGAGCCGTTAAACTCCCTCGGCTCTGTGACTCATGGCAGCAGATTGCGGATACCTGATGCACAAACGACGCAATGCCCAACCCACAAATACGACGGAGACATCGCAGCGGCGACACACGCCGCTTACTCCCGACGCGGTTGACTGGCCTTGACCACCTGAACGTGACGTCGTAGTTGTCGCTCTGCATCCACGTCGGCTGCAGTACGAAAGAAGAAGTTGACTGCTCGCTTTACATGAAAGGGGAAACTCCGCGAGCGTTCATTAAACCTAGCGCTCACGGCTGAGGAGGCGTGGGAGCCGACCCGTTGCGTGCGTGCCGGTCGCGGTTCACCCGAGCCTGCGACGTGAGCCTGCCGTGGGAGGGTCGCCCCGTGCGGCTCTCACGACGGCCGCTTTGCCCACGACGCCGCCGCTGCCGCGTTGACGCGCGGGCGACTCGACAACTCTCCCTGAAGAAGGGCCGTTGCCCGAAACGTCCCCTATTATATATTGATATTCCTCCTGAGGAGAGTTTAGTCCGAGGGATCCCCTTGCGCCCGCCCCATGGACCAGGCCGGGGCGACCGCCGCGGTCGCCGCTCGCCTTCCTCGGTGCCACGGAGGAGACCGTCGGCAGCCGTGCGCCGTTAACAAGTTCCCGTCAGCGTAGCCCCCACGCGGAGAACGCACGGACTCGACCGGTGTGGGCCGGGTGGGGGGCGGTGGCGGTGTGACCGGAGCGAGTCACCCGTGTTGGATGCACGAGCGCCGGTGCCGTCGTTGCCGACCTGACGACGGTGCTGTCGGTTGTGGCGGCGGCGGCGGCGGCCTCCACGTCCGAGCAGGCCTGGATCTGCCGCGGTGGCGCTGCCCGCCCATCGCCAACTTGAGCAAGGGCCCTGCCGCCCCCCCACCCCCCTTCCCCCCCGTCCTCCCCCTACCCTCCCCCCGCCCTCATTAGCCTCCCGTATTGTCCCGTGCTGAATGACAAAAGCCGTTAATTATGCAGAGGAAGGGGATCGTTTGACGTCCGTGCGGGCGGTAGGGGGTGGTGGGGAAGCACCCTGACGGCGGTCGCGAGCGTCCGCGTGGGCTCGGCAGCTCGGTCCCCGCTGCCGGCGGCTCCCCGGGGGCCGCGGCGCCGCCCGGCTCGGGGAGCCGCGGCGCCACTGGTCGTTGTCCGCGCACCCCCGTCGGCGGCGGCTGGGACGAAAGGGGGCGGTCGCCGTCTAAATGGGCCGTTGAACGGCGTCGAGATGTGATCGGCCGGAGCCGCTCCCCGCCCGGTTCCGCTGTCGCGTGACCGGGGCCGGAGCGCGGGCCGATGGGCACTCGCGGCATCCGTCCCGACGATCGTCTCGGCGGCGGCCCCCAGGGTCGCCCTTGCCAAGAGGGGTAATTTGAATCTCGCCGGACCGGTTGTCATTCGTAATCGTTTCCAGCACCCTGCGGCAAACCCCCACGCTGTGTGCGTCGTGGGGGTTTGTTTGACCATACTTCACCGCGCTGGCCCGCGCGGGTTGCTGTGTTTGCCCGTGGGCGGCACTTGGCGCGTACGCGGTCGCGCGCAACGGCCGTGTGGGGAATGCTTTGCAACGCACACGAAGACAAAGACCCCCCATGTAGCCCGGATCGACTGTTGGGGCAAGCGCTATTGGTGAGCACCGATGAATGCCGGCACGGCGCACGAGGGCACACTGTGCCTGGCCACCTTTGTCTCCCCAGTGTTGATGTATACACACCCCGCTGGGTGCTCGGTTTAAAACTGAGTTGAGCTCGGGCAGGCTCAGGATTGGTGCTCAGATCACTCGCCACCGATGTTAGTTGCGGTTGGGGTTTGTTGTGCAGTGCCAACCGCTCTCCACAGACACACGCACACCACAGTTGTGTGGTGCTTTCATCTCGCCGCACGCACACACGAACACACCACAGCCACTGTGAATCCATCTACACACGCACACTCGTTGCACGCAGTCACGATCGTGCAGCATTCATTCTCTAATTCGTACAGTACCAATGTGAACGTTGCACGCCAGCCACAACCCGTTCGGACAAAAAGCCTCTTAGCAAGGGAGACCTGGGGTCATTCATCTCCGCGTGTAAACACGCGCGCACAACAGCTGCGCGCGTGCGGTCTCCTTCTGCCGGGATGACCCTGCGAGTTCACTCCCTTCTGGGGGTGCTCGGCACCGGCGTTCATCAACGCCGCCCGGGCGAGCGTCCGCGGCGCGCGACCTGCGGCGGCGCCGCGCATCTCCCACCCGTGCGGCCGCTCCCGCTCCGAGCCGACGAGCGGTTCGCACCGATCGATCGAGAAAGTCCACTCCGTGTCCCCGAGTCGGCTTCCGCTCTCGTTAGCACAGCATCGCCGGCGTCCGAGTCGTCGTCATCGGCATGGTCTATCCGCTGCCGGATGAAGGCCTCCCGAACCGGCAATTCCCTCGCCATCAGGCTACCCGACAAGCCATCCTGCACCCGCACACGGGACGATTCCTTGGCTGTATCTCCGCGTTCTCTCCTTCAGGCCGCCACTCGTCCATGTTCAGTCTCTCTCCGTGCCAGCAGCGACGAGTCCTGCCCAGGCTCGCTCGGTTTGCCCCGCGACAGTCGCGGCGGCGCCTCCTGGCTCGCGCTGCCACCCCCCCCCCCCACCGAGCCGGTGCCTGCCCTCTCGCGTCCGCAGCACCGGGACGGCCCCACCCTGGCTCTGCCCGCTGGCTCTGCCGGGGTGAGTGACGGGTTAACAAGAATCTCTCCCACTCGAGGCTTCGTCGCCCTTGGAGTGCGGTTGCACGGGGTGCGACACCCCCCCACACACCCCGCGTGCGAGCGGTGCCCATTCTGTCTGCGCGTTATAACGCGACGTGATCCTGCATCGCCCGCTGGTCCTGCGAACCAGACCCAGGTTGTGCCCGGTGTTAGTCCAACCATTCGCCTCTCGATTCCTCTTCTCAGCAGCAGCAGCAGCAGCTTTACAGCGATGCTAAACATAGCGCATCGTCATCGCGCACTCCGATATTAATCCACGCGGCATTCACTCGCTACCGGCACTTCCTCTTCTTGTAAACCGTGCCCGTGCATGAACATTCACGCCGCAACAATGCCTGACTGAAAACCACACTCGGAGGAGCATGATCGGCGGTGATGTCGTTTTGTTTCATCGGCGTTGGAGTTCCTTGGCCGACAGCTCTGCCACTGACAGCAGCTGAAAGGGGTTGGTGGGTGACCGGCAGATGAGCCAGCTGATCGTGGCAGCTGAGATCGGTTGTACGGGGAAGTGAGATCACGAGAGAAATCCACGGAGCTCTTAAACATCAGCAGGGTGCGGACCAACAACTCGCAATACGTTCCACCGTGGAACGTCGTAGATTTTCGATGGGCACACCACATCCAGTATTCCTCCTCTCGCCGTGGCTGCGGCTACCACTAAGTCACGTGCAACGAATGTTCCGTAGGGAAAAGCGAAGCCCCGCGTGCTGGCACCGTTTGATTGGCCGCTCTCGCTCCCAGGCACGGCTCGTGAAAGCGCTGATCGCTCCGCTTTTCGCAGCGGCCTTCGTGGGTTTTGTAACTCGCGGCAAGGCGAGCCGGGGCTGGTGGTGAGACGGCTCCGTGCTCCGTGCCACTTGGTGACGGGGGAGACGGTTGGTTTTGGCGGAGCCCTCATCGTGAGCAGTCGTTGAGAGAGAGCATCGGCAGAACGCATCGCATCCGACGCTGCCGCCGTCGGCAGGGAAGGTGGAGACAATTTTATTAAAAAAAAACACCCAAGGAAATTCTACTATCATTTTTTTTTTATTTGGACAAATTAAATTTTGCGGGTACGGCGTAGAATAATAAGCTAATGTCATTACGAGCAGCTGAGCCAAGAGTGCGGGGCGGACCTCCCTGGAAGATGGAGAGAGCGGGGCGCGGCCCCGCATCACAGTAATGGAGCTCTTGGCTCCGCACCAAATGGTGGAGAGGGGGGTATGGCGCATTCGAGAGTTGTCTGAAACTCCCCCCCCCTCATCCTCCTCTGCTTCCACGCCCGTGGCCCCTCCTCGTCCCCGTGCGTCCCCTCTCCTCCACGCCCCCCACCCCCCACCGTGTCGCGTCGTTCTCTCGCCGCCGCGCGGTTCCTAGGCAGCTCGTTGGCTGCTGTCGGTGAGCCCCCCCCCCCGGCGCTGTTTGCTGGTCGCCAGGGACCCGGTCATGGCGGTGGTGGCGGTGGTGGCGGTGGTGGCGATGGTGTCGCTCTCGTTATTACGCTCGCCCACCTTGACGCACACGGTTTCGGAACGCGTGGCCCCGTCGCGTAGAACGCGGTCCCCAGCGGACGAACTCGCGAACGGCGAGCGCCTGGAACCCCGGCGCGAGAGGCCTTCACATTCATCTCGATCCTCCCCTTGGTTTGCGATCTCCCTTCTCTCGCACGTGTGGCTAATGGCCCCGGTGTGGCTGGGCGCTCCACCGACGATGAAGCACTTCACCTCCTGCTGGGGTCATCCCGGCGGCACGTAACCACCAATGTTGTTCTCCTCCCATGCGTTTGCCACTCGGTATCTGCAGCGTTATGATTTCGACGCCGCTGTCACTTCCTTTTTTTTTCCTGTAAAACGGCTTCAGGCCGACTGCTTCTTCACCGCGTCTCCACCTAAATACACAGAGCATGACGATGAGATGGCAGTGCACGTAGGAGATGGTTTTTTGCGCGACATTACACATCACCCTGCCTCCCTCACACACGGGGACTCACTCACACACACACACGTGGGCTGGCTCACTCACTCACACACACACGGGCTCGCACACACACAGACACACACGTGGACTCACACACATAGACACACACGGTGGACTCACTCGCTCACACACACGCGTGGGCTGGCTCACTCACACACACACACACGTGGGCTGGCTCACTCACACACACACACACACGTGGGCTGGCTCACTCACACACACACACACACGTGGACTCACTCACACACACACGCGTGGGCTGGCTCACTCACTCACACACACACACGTGGGCTGGCTCACTCACACACACACACACGTGGACTCACTCACACACACGCGTGGGCTGGCTCACTCACACACACACGTGGGCTGGCTCACTCACACACACACACGTGGACTCACTCACACACAAACACATTGTGGGCTGGCTCACACACACACACACGTGGGCACGTGGGCTCGCACACACACAGACACACACGTGGGCACGTGGGCACACTCACACACACGTGGGCTCACACACACACACGTGGGCTGGCTCACTCACACACACACACGTGGACTCACACACACGCGTGGGCTGGCTCTATCACTCACACACACGTGGACTCACACACACACACACGTGGACACGTGGGCTCACTCACACACACACACGTGGGCACGTGGGCTCACTCACACACACACACGTGGGCTGGCTCACTCACGCACACACGTGGGCTCGCACACACACAGACACACACACAGACACACACGTGGGCACGTGGGCTCACTCACACACGCCCTGCCTCCCTCGCTAAAAACCCAACACGTTCGTCAATAACACGACTCGAAAGGGAAGATAATAAGTGGAGAGAGTAATCCGTGACATTTTTGGTAATGGCCCGGTGTCGTGGCTGAGAGACACCCACAACCCCTCTCTGTGTCTCTGTGTCTCTGTGTCTCTGTCACGTTCTGTCTCCGTCTGAGCCCTGACTCCTCCTTCGGTGACTCGATCTCCACGATTGCTGTCTCTGTCTCACTGTCTCAGTCTCACTCTGTCTCTGTTTCGGTGTCTCTTGTCTGTCTCACTGTGTCTCTTTCTCCCTGTGTCTCTGTTTCTGTCTGTCTCCCTGTGTCTCCGTCCCCCTGCGTCTCTCCGACTATTCACCATCTCCACCTCCTCTCCGTCTCTCTGTTTGACTGCTGCTCTCTCTGCGGCTCCTACTTTGCCCACACTACTTCCTCTCTCTCGCTTCCAACTTCCCCCTCTGTCTCCCGCAATGCTTTTCCTTTCTCCGCTGTCATCCTCATCACTGAAGTCTTCCCGTCTCCCCAAATGCCCTTTCTACTTTGCAGTATATCCACATTCTCTGCGCGTCTCCTGCCTGTCCCCCTGTCGCTGTCTCCCTGCCTGAGCTTCTCTCCTGGCGGGTGTGTCCCTCTGTCTGCCTGCCCGTCTCTCTCCGTCTGCCCCCTCCTCCCTCTTCTCTCTCCTTGGCGACCCCCCCCCACGCTCATCCCACGCACTCTGCGGCGCTGCGCCCCCTGCAGGAAGGGCCCCGCGACGGCGTGGTGGCAAACAATGCCAACGACGTCATCATCAAGCAGATCGCCCATTGGCCGACTTGCCACATCTCAGGCCTGTGGTGGCAGCTTGCAGGGAGGCCTTCATCTAGCAGTGGATTGACCGTAGCTGCTGCAGCTGCGGCTGCTGGTGATGATGATAATGGCGTTGTGTTTTCCGCCGCAGGGTGAGGGCGAACTGGAGAAGGGGATGGAGATGAGGAAGTGGGTTCTCTCCGGGATCCTGGCGAGCGAGGAGACCTACCTGTCTCACCTGGAGGCCCTGCTGCTGGTACGTGCCAGCTCGACCCGCTGCTCGACTCGCGGTGGGAGGCTGTCCGCCGCACGTGTGGGGAAACGTCCAGGACGTTTGAGCAAAGACCCAAGTCGGGGGACTCGCTTTCCCTCTCGCCTTTTAACAACATAACGAATTTAATTTACGAATCTTGGGGTGCTGTACCCTTGACCCCTGGTTCCCCCGTGACCTCTGAGTCCCCCCCGACGACCCCCAAGTCTTTTCAAGTCCCCCCGATGACCCCCCTGGTTCCCCCCCGCAGCCGATGCGGCCGCTGAAGGCGGCGGCGACGACGTCCCAGCCGGTGCTCACGACGCAGCAGATCGACACGATCTTCTTCCGCGTGGCGGAGCTCTACCAGGTGCACCGCGAGTTCTACCAAGCGCTGCTGCCACGCGTGCAGCAGTGGAGCCATGCGCAGCGCGTCGGGGACCTCTTCCAGAAGCTCGTAAGTGCGACGCGCGCACACACGCACGCGACTCCGCGCACGCATGCAACACCCGGCCGCCTTTGTATCCCTAGTGGCGATGCTTACACATCGCACCAGGTACTCATTTGAGGCTGAGTCGACCTAGGGGAGGCTGAGGACCGGATTAGATCATCGTCACCGGTGTCGACCGTGAGCGGGAATGGAACCCGTGTCGCCAGGTTCGTAGCGCAGTGCGCTTACCGCTACACCACCGCTGCGCACTGCTGCTCCACGAGCAAGTGTGGGTCTGCGTGCTGCAACACGCATATCCACACGCGCTTGTGTACCCGCTCGCTGCTGCACTGCACACGTAGTTGCATACGTGCCCCTGTCACCGCTGCACTTTGCGCACACGTACACACACGTACACACACGTACAGCTCTGCTTACTCACGACAGGGATGGAACTGTACCGAGGTTTGGCACCACGATCACCACATTGAACTTCATCGCAGTTGACTGCACAGCGTTGACAATCGACGTGGGCCAGAGTGAGAATGTTTGGTTTGAGGGAAACGATGGTCACCCCGACTTTGACCCTCATCCAACCTGGGCCCAGGCCTCTCCCGGTGCAGCGCATCAACGTCAGCACTGGGAGACAAAGGTGGCGGCCCGCTGGGGTGCTGGCCACACCACTTCCTGCACCGTGCCGGCCTTCATGGGCGCGCGCTAACAGGACGCGACCCAGTAGTCCGTTAAGGCTCTAGGGAGATCTTTGTCTTCATTTGTGTATGAAGAGGCCTGGGTGGGGGTTACGGTATGTGTGTGCATGTATGTGCGTGTGTGTGTGGAGAGCCTTGTGTGGGAGAGCTCTCCTATTGGAATGTGCGCTGTGATTAGGCCTCTTGTTGTGATGGTATTTCACTCTCGGGAAAGGTTAATGCGCGCTGAAGTTGTCACTCCGCTCGGGTTGAGTGCGCGAGGCATTGCGACGGCTGCTGGTGAGGGCACGCGTGCCGTTGCCTGTGCGATGGAGGGCGCACCTCGGCGTTTCGTGCCTTTGTCTGTTTGAAGTACACGAACCCGGTGACCTGGGTTAGATTCCCAGCCATGTAGGGTGATGGGTTTGTGTATGGTGAGATTAATGCATCGTATGTATGTGCGTAGGGAGCCTCAGCGCAGTGGTTAGCGTGTGGCACACAGTTCCCGAACCGTGGCTAACATCAGTGGCCAGAACCACGTCCAGGCAGCTCGACGTGGTTCTGGCCACACCAACCTCTCGTGCTCCATGCCAGCCTTGATCGGAGCTCGCTTACGGCCCTTGTCCCGATCAGTCTGTACGGCCACGCGGGGGACCTTTGTCTCAAACCGTTGTCCAAATATTTTCTCTGCCGTCATTGTCGGTGACGCCCCTGGCGATTCGGTAATTTACCAGAAGTGCCGGGCGTCGTAATAACTCTGCGGTGCGGGCGGCATCCGTCGGCCGGGCGCCCCCCCCGGCCCCTCCCCCCTCTCTCACGGCTGACCTTTGACCCCGAGCGGTGCCTTTGGTTGTCAGAGTTGAGCGAAGGTCTGCGAAGGCCGCGGCGGCCCAGGAAGTCTGTGGGACGTAGCGACGCCGTGACCATAAAAGAAGGAAAAATGCCCAGGGGGGAAACGTTTCGGGCACCGGCCCTTCTTCTCCGTAGCAGAGGGGCTGTGATGATTGCCACCGATACATGACTCGTGTGGACGATAGATATTTCATACGGAGAAGGGGCCATTGCCTGAAACGTCGAATATGACTTTGTTCCCTCGTAATAGGGCAGCATTATTGACCAATGTCCGTGCTTTGTGCGCCACTACCAACACAGCAGCAGCATCACAATTCATCTTGTTTACTGGTGACGTACACCGTGGACGTTATGGTGATGTAGGTGTTTACTTTCGGCCAAATCCCAACTCGTACGCCGTGTTTAGTTTTCTGCGTTTCCTCCGCGCGGCGCATGGCCGCCTCTTGCCGTTGTCTTCGTGGCGCAGGTGTGAGCGGGGGGTGGGGGGGGGCTCTGGAATTTAAACGTCCTCCTTGGAAGGGGGTGGGGGGGGGCCCTGTGGACACGGGATGAGGTTGATTCTTTTTTCTTCCATAAAACTGTCGAGGATGTGGTGGGTGGGGGGGGTGAATAACGGGCGGCCGTGCCGCGGCCTCCTCGTAAAACCACCGGCAGAAAGCGGCGGCCATTTCTACTTTTATTATTTTTAATGCGCCGCTTTATCTTAAGGCCCGGCCAAACGCCCCCCCCCCCCCCCGCTGGGAGCCCCCCAACATAACTTTACTGACACCCCCTCGAGAGGCGGAGTGGAATGAGAGAGCAACAGAATGCGGCGAGGCCATAGTGTCACCGATTTCCAATTTCGCGAAAATACGGACAAGAGGTGAATATTAACAACACAAAGGTGTGCTGCTCACCGAGCAGGAGATCGAGGCATTGGCTCCCAGCATGCCGTGCGTGTACGTCCTGTGACAATGCTGTCGGCGCTGCCGAGACAGAGATCACGCATTAAATAGAGCGGTGCGCTAGGGTCACGGATTTCCTGGCATTTTGGTGTTTGAGAAGATGGCATAAAATCAAGCGGGCTATTTAAAGCATAAAAAATAGTCGAAACAGAGCGAGGGGACCCAACTGAAAGATGTAACTGTCCATACTAATTACGTATCAGCGGCAAACTTAATTGGTGATGTCTGCAAGGCCTGCCAGGCATCACCAATTTATTACCAGAAGTGGCTCCCTGTCACTCTGCGAGGCTGCAACCTGAGGTAAATAAAATTGGACGTATGATTGGAAGAGTAAGAATCCGTCACGATAGGGGAAGAGGGGAGAGCTGTACATGCGTCGACTTGAATGGTGTAATATTATTATTGTTGCTACGCAGCTGAAAAACACCAGGAAGACCGACAAATTCCCCGGGACAGCGACTGCCTCGAAAGAAGGCCCATCCTGGGGAACAACCGGGACAGGCGGCAACTCTGCTCGCCGGGCGAGGCCTGCCTGCAGGGCCCCAAATCCAACACGGCTCCCTGCCGCCCCACCTCGCCCTGTCACCGACGCCGTGGGCAGTGTTCCTCGTCGCCCACTTGGCCGTGAACGGCGGCGCTTGGCGCCGGCGCTCAAGCGGGATTTATATATCAAGTTATTTATTTATTTTAACCGAGCGGCGCTTCTCAAGCCACTCGTGCAGCCCGCCGCCTCCAGCGAGGCTCCCCCCCCCCCCACCGGCGCCGGGAGCGCCGCTTAGAGTGAGCACCACGAGGTGGTGCGAGATAAACGCCTTGTTACGGTTAGACATCTCCGCCCGCCGACAGCCGGCAGGGTGGGGGGGGCGGGGGGCTTGGCCCTCCCAGCCGCCGGCCCATGTGCCGGGCCCTGCGCCACGAGTAGCCGTGCCATGTGTGTGGGCAAACGAGGGTCCCGTGTCTGGCAAAACCGCGGAGACGCTGGCACGGTTGGTGGTTTCATTTAGAATTGTGTCCGTGTTGATGGCATAGGACCGAGTCCTGCTGGGTCACAGGAATTCGACCCGCGCCGTCTTCAAGTTGAGAGTTCACATCTTGGTTGATGGCCACTTCTGGGCACTCGCTCTCCCGCCGCTACTGCCTGTGGTCACTGCTCCCGTGAGCCTCACTCCCTGATTCCCCCACCCATGTTGAGGACTCGAGACTCACTCATCCACACTCCTGCGCAGCCAAACACCACCACCACCACCACACTGCAGGCCGCAACAACCCATTCACCCACTCACTCATACACCCACAAAGACAAAGATCCCCCGAATAGCCTTCAACAGACTGTTGGGGCAAGTGCTGTTATATCGAGTAGTTGCACCTATGAAGGCCAGCACGGCACACGAGGGGGTGAGTGACCAACACCACACCCAGACCCACTCGCCCACTCACTCGCCACACTGCTGCTCACCTCACTTCTCTTCCTGTTTCTTCCCTGGCACCGCTTCACTGTGGAATTCCCTCTCCCGTCATTATCATCGTTTCTTTTCCCAAGTTCTTAAGATAACCTCGCTCAATTCAACAAACACTAACTTGTATTAATTATACCTTCAACAGTGCAGTTTGTTGCTGGCTGCTTGGCGTTTTTGCCCTTGGGGCTATGTTTGGCAACCACACTCCGGTTATCTCATTCAGAGGTCTTCGGGAAACATTGGAGGACGGGTGAAAATGTAAACTGCTATGAAAAGAACAAGCAGGATAACAAATATCACCGTCAGCCAAGTTCCTTCCACTGCTAGACGAAGGCCACCCCCACATCGACACAGTTCCTCGCGGTCCCACCGTGCCCACCGCCCATCACCTCGCTCCCGCGTATAAGCGGCTGCAGCATCGACGGTTCCCGGCTTTTCCTTCTCTATTCGGCTCGGAACTATTTGTACCAACGCTCGCAAAATGTTTCCGTGGGTGAGTGGCGATGTTGGGCTGTGGGTGGCACAGAGGCGTGAAGGTTCCGCCGTGGGCCGCAGGGACCTCCTAGGGGGCCCCTCGGGGGAGACCTCCCGCCGCCTCCGGCCCCCTCCTCGTTGGGCTGGGGGAGCAGCGGAGGTCTCTCCACCTCGGGTCGGGCCTCGTGTTCTCGCCGCTACGCCACGCCGCCACAAACCTCGGCTGCGGCTCCCCGTGACCTCGTCTGTCACCGTACGTGTGCCGCGTCGTGGTCAGCGCGCTGCGCCACAAACCCCGCGACCAGAGTTCAATTCCCGCTCGTGGCCAACATCCGTGGCGAATATCTGAACGGTCCTGGGCCTCCCCTAGGTTGATTAATCTTGAGTGTCTGGTGCGGTGTGTAAACATCAGCACCGGAGAGACAAAGGCAGCGCGCGTGGTGCTGGGCCCACCACCTCCAGAGTTGCCCACGCACAGTAGCATATATTCTATTTGCGTGAACATCCCACATCTCTGCACAGATTATCCCAATGGCTCCACAATTCTCAGAGTGGAGCTTAAAAAAAATAAACCACACAGCTCAAATGTTCACAACAGCTGTAATTGTTTTTTTTTATTCCAAATGGGACATCCCCGGTGTAACTGGACCAGAACCGCAGTGCGACCCCACCGCATATCCCGCAAGCCCCCCCCCCACTCCCCCGGCAGTAAACGCAGTGAGCAGCGTACCACGCGGTGCTGTTGCACGCAGGCTCCGGATTGGTGCATGGCTCCGCTCACAATCCCCCCCTCACTCCTGCTCCCATCGACCGCCTGCGCTAATAGCTCGTGGTAATTGGGAGCACGGCGGAGGGAGCTGGCCGACGCCGGAGTGCACGGCGGCGCCGCGGCCCTCGCCGCTCACATCGAGCGTGACCTTCGCACCGTGCTCACGCCGGTGCCGTTACAGCCACCACCGCCGTCAGCATCGCCACCACCACCACCACTGTCATCGCCACCACCACCACTGTCATCGCCACCACCACCACCATCACTATTGCCATTAACGTCACCACCATGCCACCGCTACCGCCACCACCGCCGTCACTACCGCGGTGGCCACCTTCTACGTCGTCACCGCCCCAGCCGACCGCATCTCCGTGTCCCCCTCACTCCCGCAGCAAAGGGCCTTTGTCGGTCGAACTGCGAGCTGCATTTGTCATTTCCCTCGTCGTTCGGTTCTTCCCTCCCCTGCCACCTTCTTTCCCCCCCCCCCTCCTCCTCCCCCCCCTCCTCCTCCCCCCCCCCTCCTCCTCCCCCCCCCCCCTCCTCCCCCCCCCCCCCTCCTCCCCCTGCTCTTAAACCTCGAGAGCTCCTCGGGGCGGCCGTCACTCGCGTCTCGATTCGGCGCCGTGGGGAGCGGCGCGAGGCCGAGCGGGGGGCTACGTCTGACACGCCACTCGAGATGCGGGCGAGCGGGATCTCCGTGTGTGCGTGCGTGCGTCTCTCCGTGTACGTCACCGTCCGTATGTGTCTTCGTGTGTGTCTCGGTGCTTGTCTCCGTGGGTGTCTCCGTGTATGTGTGGGTGTGCGTACGTGTCTCCGTGCGTGTGTGTATCCGTGCGTGTGTTCTCTGCCTTAAATGAGCACATGGTGTGATGTGGAAACATCGGCATTGGGGAGACAAAGGCGTCCGGGTGTGGTAGACCACACACGCTTATTTGTATGATGTGTTTGTGTGGAGAGCTGGAGCGTCGTGGTGCATGAGTTCCCTTCGCTATAATCCCGACACCACGCAAGTTCGATTCCCGGCCGCGACCTGCCAGGTTGTTTTGGTAACTAGCGCCCAATGGTGCCGCGTTTGCCAGAGCAGAGCCCAAAAATAAAAACAAAAACCTGAAACGTTCTAAAGCTCGAGTTTCCTAAATCCTAAAAACACGGCCCCGGCGCGGAAACTTGGACGCGGTGGCGGCGGCGGTGGTGGCGGCGGTGGTGGCGGCGGTGGTGGCGGCGGTGGCGGCGGTGGTGGCGGCGGTGGCGGCGGTGCCCACGGAGGAGCGGTGCGACGTGATGGGGCGGCTACAGTGAAGCTGGGAGCAGAGGGCACTGGGAGGGCGTGGGCGGGTAGGGGGTGGGGGATGTAGGGGGTGGGGGGTGTGTCCGGGGTGACCTCCGACCCGCTAGCAGCACACAAAGGAGCGTGGGGACCGCGCTCCCCGTGCCGGCGTGCGGAGCCTCTCATCGATTGGGCTGCCGCCTCCCTCGGCTCTATTTTCTTGGCGCGTCTCCTCGTCACGCCACCCCTCCTCTGCAACCGCACCTCCTTGAACTCTTTCCCTCGGCGCGTTCCCCGACGAGGCTCGCGCCGGGCCCCGCCGCGTCCTTGTCCCCCGGGCGCTCGAGCATGGAGAATCGAGCCCCGTCCGGTTGCTGCGGCGACGGCTCGCCGGAATATATAATTATTAAATCCCCCCGCTCCGCGACCGTTTCCCCTTAACGCGTATTTACACGTCCACCTTGGCGGACGTGCGACGGAGTGGGGGGGGGGGTTATTTCTGCGTGCCGTGTCTCGGATCTCGCGTCGTGATCGCTACCACGACGACGATGCGGTGCGACTCTATCGGGCGGTGTCGCCAGCCCCGCCGCTCCCGATCGCTCATTCTCACCGTGCGCGTGTAACCCTCCGCCGCCCGCCCGCCCGTTCCCCCGGCGCTGCCTCTTTGTCTCCTCTCCGCCGGCTCGGATTTCTCTCCCTCTGCCGTTCAGTCGTCCCGCGTCGTTCGCTCCGCGCCGCTTTCTCATCCCGCGCAATTCGCTCCGCCCCACTCGACGTCGCGCTTTCATCAAATAACACCGCGCTTGATCTTTGTTCTATTTGCCACGTCTGCACGCGTGCGTGCGCCTTTGTGTGGGAAAATTTGAATGTAGCTGCTGCCTGTGTTGGAGTTCCCGCCGTGCGTGCGGTGGTTGCCGCCTTCGTTAGTTTTGATAATTTTGCTATTTCCCGCGACTCCCGCGACCCGGCCGGCGAGGCCCCGATGAGCATTTCCTGCGGCCTGTTCGCCAACGGCCTCTTCTGCGGCGTGCACGTGCAGGCCAGCCAGCTGGGCGTGTACCGCGCCTTCATCGACAACTACAAGGCCGCCGTGGAGACCGCCGAGAGATGCTGCCAGGCCAACGCGCAGTTCGCCGAGATCTCCGAGGTCAGTGGCCATCGCCGTCAGGGCGGGGGGGGGGGGGGGCGGGCCGGGCGCGACTGCTCTGGCATACGGAGGGGGGCTGGAGGGGTGCGATGATTGGGGAGGGGGGGGGCGGGAAATTTGACAGGGAGGAGGGGGGCTCCGTCTGTTCAGTACACCGGTGCCCTTGCCACATCCACGCTGCTCGCGGTGGTGACGGTGGAGAGGTCACGGCGGCGGGGTCAGCAGTGGCGCCGTGGTGGGGGGGGGGGTAGAAGAGAGATATGGAGGAGGAGACACGGGCAAGGTTACGGGTGGCACGCGAAAAACACGGGAAACACAGCGGTAGACAGGGTGAGACGGGGAGAGACATGGGGGAGAAACACAGTGGGGGAGACGAGGGGAGACACGGAAAGCAGACGGGGGAGAGACATCGTGGGAGACAGAGGGGAAGGAGGAAGAGAGATGAGGGGATGCGCACAAAAGAAGCGCTGGGAGCCCGGGGACGATGAGGAGGGATGCTCGCGAAAAAAACAAATTAAGAAAACGAAATCGTGGGCGGAAAATGCCGGTCCAGACGGTGCACGCGAGGACAGGGAGCGGGCGGGGAGGAGGAGCAGCGGAGGACAAGGGCAGCGTCGCTCGCTCAGCGCCGTGACGGCGGTGGCGGCCGTCACGGTTCTTCGTTTTCTCTTTTTAATTCACGCGCAGAGGTCACCCGCACAGAGGTCACCGTCCCTCCCGTCGATGACGCGGAGGAGGAGGAATCCATGTTTTCTTTTAATTTCCTCCCTCCCGCCGGACAAATTTTAATTCCGAAAATATTCCTGTAATGAACCTGGCGACAGATGCAACACCGTGGGTAAACGAGCGAGTGTCACTGAGATCGATGCGGTTTTGTTGAGGAAACAACGTATGGGTGGCGGTGACGGCGTTGAATGTCCTTGCCCCGTATCTGTCTTGCCGCTGAGTGCCGTGTAATCGGCAGCGTTCGGCACGTGCAGCGGGGGGTCTAATTTGCGGCTATAAGTCGCGAGCGACGTGCCGGCTCTTAGCCAACGGTTCCAGCGACCCAGGTGAAGTCGTCGGCTCGGAGAACGCTTCATCGGCGTGCGAGGTGTCTCTGCTGGCGGCTGTTTGCTCCTGTGGCAACGTCAGTTCGATTCTTGGCCCACGGCTAACGCCAGTGGCGAGTGATGTCCCCGAACCTGGCCTGGGCTGCCACCCCTGCCCCTCCACCCCACCCACCTTTCACCGATTCGCGCTGACTAGCGTGGTGAAGTACGCCGCTCACGAACACGCATCGCTGGGATCTCTTGTGCCGCCTCAGAATCTCAGGGTCCGAAGCTCCAAAGAATCCAAGGACCACGCGAGCAAACACACGCTGGAAGGTACGGACACAGGAACACAGCAACGCGCTCTTGCACAGCCCTGCATTCAGCGCTCGTGTGCGCATGTCTATGTGTGCGCATGTCTGTGTGTGCGCATGTCTGTGTGTGCGCATGTCTGTGTGTGCGCATGTCTGTGTGTGCGCATGTCTATGTGTGCGCATGTCTATGTGTGCGCATGTCTATGTGTGCGCATGTCTGTGTGTGTGTGCGCATGTCTGTGTGTGCGCATGTCTGTGTGTGTGTGCGCATGTCTGTGTGTGCGCATGTCTGTGTGTGTGTGCGCATGTCTGTGTGTGTGTGCGCATGTCTGTGTGTGCGCATGTCTGTGTGTGTGTGCGTATGTCTGTGTGTGTGTGCGCATGTCTGTGTGTGCGCATGTCTGTGTGTGCGCATGTCTGTGTGTGCGCATGTCTGTCTGTGTGTGCGCATGTCTGTGTGTGCGCATGTCTGTGTGTGTGTGCGTATGTCTGTGTGTGCGCATGTCTGTGTGTGTGTGCGCATGTCTGTGTGTGTGTGCGCGTGTCTGTGTGTGTGTGCGCATGTCTGTGTGTGTGTGCGCGTGTCTGTGTGTGTGTGCGCGTGTCTGTGTGTGTGTGCGCATGTCTGTGTGTGTGTGCGCGTGTCTGTGTGTGTGTGCGCATGTCTGTGTGTGTGTGCGCATGTCTGTGTGTGTGTGCGCGTGTCTGTGTGTGTGTGCGCGTCTGTGTAGCAGTGGTGTAGCGGTTAGCGCTACGCTGCGCTACGAACCTGGTGGCCCGGTTTCGATTCCCGATCACGGTCGACACCAGTGACAGTTATCTAATCCGTTCCTGGGCTTCCCCTAGGTCGACTCAGCCTCAAATGAGTATTAGGTGCGGTGTGTAAACATCGCCACTAGAGAGACAAAGGCGGCCGGGCGTGGTGTTGGCCAGCCCACCTCCTCGTGAGCTCGCTAACAGCACTTGCCCTAACAGTCGACTGCAGGCTATACGGCGGGATCTTTGTTTTCTGTGTTTGTGTGTCCACGTGCGTGTGGGGAGCTGTGGAGCAGCGGTTAACCACACTGCGCCATTAACCCGGCAACCGAGTTCGATTCTCACTCATGACCAAAAAGAATGGAAAATATTTGAACCGGTCCTAGGCCTCTCCTACGTCTATTCAGCACTGGGAAGACAAAGGCGGTCGGGCGTGGTGATGGCCACGCCATGCACTCGTGTGCCGTGCGAGCCTGGTGCTTGTGAACGGCACTTGCCCCAGGTGCACACACCTGGGTGGTGCGGACTAATGTCCACTCGATTCTGCGTCACCGTCTGCCACACGGGGGCAGCTGCCATGAGGGGGTCCCCTATAGCCAAAAATACCCTGCAATGGAGCATTTGAATGATTGAGATGCGATGGTGTGCAGAACTTTCAGATGCTGGGGCAAATGTATTTTTATTCGTTGGTGTGGGTGTCCACGGGACCTCTTCTTTAATCCATACATCCGCGTGTACACACACGCACAGAGTTCCCACGGGTCGCGGATGCGTGCGCAGAGAGAGCTTTGTGTTTGGTCATCCTGACTCTGTGTTTACGCCCGCTACCTTGCGCCGCTCCCGCCTCTCCTGCCCCCCTCCCTCCCGTCCGCCCGCCCGCCCGCCCGTCCTGCGATCGCCGGCGCCCCCAGCGCTACTCTACAAGCCGGTGGACAAGGTCACGCGCAGCACGCTAGTCCTGCATGTGAGTGCGGCACGCAGCGCGTCACGCGGCGGGGTCGCCCGGCACGCCCGGCCTTGTGCCAGGCAGGCGAGATTCCCACCGGCGCTTTCCAACCGTGGGCGGTGGTGGTGGGCACGCCTGGCATCCTGAGAGATACACCTTTCCCCCCTCGCACACGTGGGATTTTCCGGGCGTTACGGTTTCCCCCCGCGTGTAAGCGCTCGTTAATTGGCCGATAACACCTCAATATATAGAGGACCACAGAGCTTGGGCAACGATTGGCGCTGGTTCGCCGCGTGGCTGCTGCCTTCCTGCTGGATCTGTCGGTTCCTCCTCGTGCCTTTGAGTCGTTCTCTGCTTTCGAGGGCGAGTGAATACTGTGCGTTGTGCTACAAGTTGAACTTGTTATTTTTATTATTATATTATTAATACCCGTGCAAAGATGTTGCTGCCTCTAGGGACTCGCCCAACAGAAAACTGGCCACATGAATGATAAAGTTAATGCCACAAACTTAGAGACACAAACCAGAGCAAAAAAGGAACTATTAGCTAAGAAAGAAACTAGTTTTTTGCCCTGACGTTGCTCATCGTCCGTGATCGAGTGAACGTCGAGTGAACGTCGAGTGAACGAGTCCGTGCTCGCGCTGCCGTGCGGCTCTCCCGTTGTGTTGCGTCGCGCGCGCCGGTCGGTAAGACGGCTCTCCGGCGATCGGCTCCACGTGCCGGGAGCGTGTTGGGGAACACGTGTGTTGCACGGTGCGTGGGTGCGAGCAGGACCTGCTGAAGCACACCCCGGTGACGCACCCCGACTACCCGCTGCTCCAGGACGCTTTGCGCATCTCCCAGAGCTTCCTCTCCAGCATCAACGAAGAGATCACGCCCCGGCGGCAGTCGGTCACCGTCAAGAAGGGCGAGGTCAGAGACGCTGCCCGGCACACGCCGGGTCACACGCCGGGTCACATGCTGGGTCACATGCTGGGTCACGCGTTGGGTGACGCGTTGGGTCACATGCTGGGTCACATGCTGGGTCACACGCCGGGTCACATGGCACGCACGCAGATGAACGTCGCTTTCAGAGCCCCGTTCAGAGATGGGGTCTTTCTGGAGCGTGCCGTGCCCAAGGGGGAGGCCTCTGTCCGTCGCGTCAAGGCCTCGACAAGGGGAGCGCCGTTTACCTCGGTGGCGTCTGACCGGGCGCCAACGCAGGCGGCGCCGTCACCGGGCTCGCGCCGCGCCGTACCGAGCGCCCGCGTGCGATGGTGCTGTTGGGAGTGCACCACGACCCGAGTCAATTATTTTTCCCCGCTGGGGCCAGACAGACAGACGCACGCAGATAAGGACGGACAGACGTTCACTCAGAGACACGGACCCACACAAAGACACCGACGGACAGACCCACAGGCAGAAACGAGGCTGCACAGAGAGACCTGAACCACAGCTCATGCTCCTCCAGCGCAGGGGGTTTGTGTTCCTCTTGCTCGGCACGCCCCGCACCCCTACAAGCCTGCACACCCCCGCACACCCGCACACCCGCACCCCCGTGCCCGTGCTGTGAGGCTCGCGTTGTTTTCTTTAAAAATTCCTGGGTTTTTTTTTGTTTAACTCCCGAGATTTTTTTCTTCTGCCTGGAACGTGCTGCGGCCACGCGACGGCAAAAACAAAAACCGCTCGGCACGTGACGGTCGAGTGCCGTGGTCGACGCGGCAGACAATCCGGCGTCGCGTTCACCGCCGCCGAGTGTGAAGGGCAGGAGGTTAGGGTGGGGTGGGAGGGAGGGGGGCCGGGGGAAGGGGGGGGCGCAGGCCACGTCATCGCCTACCTGGCTCGCGCTGTGACTCACGCGAGGCTCCGGCCACGTCACGCCGTGGGAAGCGAGAGTTTCTGAAGCGGTGCCAGGCGGGTTCTTGCCCGAGGTGGGTTTTGCCCGTCCCACGCTCTCGCCCCAAACCCCCCTCGCTCCCCGCCCCTGGTTTCTCTCTTGCCGTTCGTGGTTTTCGCTCGGGACGTCAGGACGGTCGCCGCCGTGGTAACGTAGCGGGCTTCTCAGGGCGCCACTTCCTGCCCCAGGCCTCGAGACTTCCTGTCTTTGCTGCTCCTCACCCCGTTAACTAAAGGTGCACTTCTCAACCAACTCGTACAGATATCTGTCTCAACCGCCAATAGATTACCTTCTCATTGGAGATGCCTGAGCCTACCGCAGATATCTCCCCTATTCACGGAGATGTCTGTCCTAGCGACACAACTGGAAAACGCTTGAGGGTATCGTATATGCACAGCGGGCAGTTAGTGAAAATGCGTGGAATTGAGAACACACGTGGGTCGAGAGACCATCGTACTCGCAAGGAAAGCAAGCGGGCCTCGGGGGCGGACGAGGGCCGGTGGTGGAGACTCTCCTGGGGAGTGGCGGCCAAAGTTGGGAACCCACCACGCCAGTGCCGGCCGTGGAGACGGAGCGACGGAATGGTGCCGGGTGGATCGTTGCATGGCGTGGCCGCGAGAGGGTGGCGAAGCCTCCGCCCAGTAGTGGAGCGATGGCGGCCGTCGTTGTCGATGACTCCGCTGCTCGGGGCGCGCGTGGCGTGGCGACGCGGCGGCGAGGGCGTGGTGACGATGCGGCGGCGAGGCCGTGGCTCCGCGGGGCTCCGCAGGGTGGCAGCGCCGTTATCTACGGCGGCGCCGAAGGGAAGTCATTGCCATGTGCCGCGTAAACGGTGCCCTAGTGGGTTTGTGCGTACGCAGTGCGTGCGTGCGTGTGTGTGCATGTGTGTGTGTGCGTGTGTGTGTGCGCAGTGGGGAGCGGTATTGCAGCGGTTAGCACACCGCGCTACGAACCCAGCAACAAGTTTGATTTCCACGCGCAACCGATGAACAGTGGACAATCCTTGAACCGGTTCCTGGGCCTCCCCTAGGTCGACTCAACCTTAAATGGGAACCTTGTGCAGTGTGTAAACATCGCCACTGGGAAGACAAAGTCAGTCGGCGTGGTGGTGGCCATCCACTCCCTCGTGTACCTTGCCAGCCTTCAGTTTCAGTTTTATTTATTAGGTATCGCCCTGTGAGCCAATCGGCTCTTGAATCGGGTGCAACCGCAAAAAAAAACATGAACAAGAAAACATCTTAAAGTGACTATGCGCACAAACAGAAAAAGTCTTCCAGAAAAAAGCACCGTACACCAACGCAGTGTTCGCGAACAACACTTGCCCCAAAAGTCTGTAAACGATACACGGGGATCGTTGTCTTTGTGTGCGCACAGGGAGTGGTGCGGTGACTGGTGTAGAGGTCAACGAACTGCGATAAGAACTCGGCGACCTGGTTTCAAGTTTCAGGGTTATTTTTTTCTATTCCGTGTCACCGCAGACTATCTCACACCCGGCCATCTTGCCGCCAGATCTAATGACTTCTTTGGGTTTCCTGAGCGACGGCGATGATGTGAAGAGCGACAAATCCAGAGGCTTTGCGGGGCGAGGAGGACACGAGTATGCGGATTCATGCGCAATCCCAGCTCCGTGTTGAGGATCCTGTATCGGTCGACTTTGCTTAACCCTTGGGTGGCCTCAAGGTGCATCTAGCCCGGCACAAGCGCCGTGGTGATGTCACTGCCGCTGGTGGTGTTGACGGTGGTGACTGCGGCGGGGGTTTTGACGGCGGCGGTGGTGGTGTTGTTGCGTGCCGCAGAGCCGGCAGCTGGTGAAGGACGGCTTCCTGGTGGAGCTGTCGGAGGGCACGCGGAAGCTGCGCCACGTCTTCCTCTTCACCGACCTGCTGCTCTGCGCCAAGCTCAAGAAGCAGGCGGCCGGGTGAGCGTGCCGGCGGGCGAGTATGAGAGTGAATTAGAGCGGGTGAGAGAGTGGGTGAGACAGTGAATGAGTGAATGGGTGAGAGAGCGAGTGAGAGTGCGGGTGAGCGAGCGGGTGAGTGAGCGAGAGGGCGAGCGAGAGAGCGAGTGGTGGTGCCGGGACGGGCGAGCTGGTGAGTGACGTAGGGCGGTGTCCACGTGGTGCGGGCGGGGGTGGGGTTGGTAGATGTTGCAGGACCCTCCTGAAAATGAGGCTTGAGACTCGGTGAGTCAAGTCAAAGTGATTTCCTGCTCAAATGATGACAATTCCACATTCCTATGGTGTGCATGGGGCAACAGGAAAGCCCAGCAGTACGACTGCAAGTGGTACATCCCGCTGGCCGACCTCAGCTTCCAGCCGCCCGACGAGTCATGTGACGCCGGCCAGCCAATCCCGGTGGTGCCCGACGAGGAGATCGAAGCCATGAAAATAAAGATCTCTCAGATCAAGAACGACATCCAGCGAGAAAAGGTGGGTGGGACGGCCGGCGCGGAGAGAGAGGGCGGCGGGTCCGTGGCTCACCGCTTGGCCTTACGACGCGCCAACGTGTGCGGCCGTCTTTGTCGATCCGCTGCTGGATGAGGGCCCGTCCCCTTTCAGTCTGGTTTGTAGGGGTGATTAAACCACAGGGCGCACGATGTCAGTCTCGCTTCTAATTGGCAAGAGTTACCCACAGATAACTCGCATGGCAACCATCACCCCCCCCCCCTTCTTGCAGACTAACGCCCATCCCCGAGCCAGGTGCTGAGCCCTCTCGCGCCACACAGAGACAGCTGCCCATAGGGGGCTCCACACTCTTGAGACATTTCCTCTCGTGATAGAGCGAGCGCGGTACGCAGCCACCCGTCACCGCGCTGGTCGGTGTGGGTTGGTGAAGAACGGGGAGCGTAGAAGCGCAGTACAACAATTGATTTCTCTGCACTGCCGTCTGCATGGTGGTCACCCATCCCAATGCCGTCCAGGACTGGATCGGGCGCGTTCCACGTGAATTTCTCTTTTGGGCGGGTGGATGGTTCGGGGACTATAATTTAGTATTTTAAATCACGTTTACTGTTCGCATAACGGGGCTCGTGTGCAGACGCCGGGCCGGGTTATTACATGGCAGCTTCCTGAAGGATTGGTGGCGGCTTGGGGGAGACCTTCATCCAGCAGTGGATGATGACGACGACGATGATGAGCAGAGCTTCGTAGCAGAATGGGAGAGCGAATTTCACGCCGCTGCCCCTGCGCCGCCCAGCGTTGCGGGGGCCCCGGGATGCGCGCCGGGAGGAGCGCTCTTACTTAATTCTTGTCCTACCCCGTCTCCTGACCCCCCCCTACAACTCCCCACGACTCCCTCCCTGCTCCCCCACACCGCGTGACCTGTGGCACAGAAGGGCAACAAGGGGGTGAAGGCGGTGGAGCGGCTGAGGAAGAAGCTGTCGGAGCAGGAGTCGATGCTGCTACTGCTGTCGCCCAGCATGCCTCTCCGCACGCACAACCGCAACGGCAAGGTGGGCCGCCGACGGGGCGCGCAGGCGGCGCGACCGCACCGGGGCTCCGCGGCACGGCAGGGGCGCCGGGCGCCGGGCTGCGTTGAAGAGGGGCGAATAGGAAAGGGGGGGAGGGGGCCCATTTAATTCCTTGCACTGGGGCCCACGCGGACCGCGCTACCCCACCCACTACTGCGGTCAGACAGTCGACCGGGGTTGGACTCACACGGTTGTGTTGCTGCGCTGCCCCCCTCCTCCGCCCTGTACGCCCCCCCCTCCCCCCGACAGAGCTACACGTTCCTCATCACCTCGGACTACGAGCGCGCGGAGTGGAGGGAGGCGACGCGGGAGCAGCAGAAGAAGTGTGAGTGTGCGCGCTCGCTCCTACGCACACACTCGCTCGCCCCTACGCACACACTCGCTCGCTCCTACGCACACACTCGCTCCTACGCACACACTCGCTCCTACGCACACACTCACTCCTACGCACACACTCGCTTGCTCCTACGCACACACGCGCTCGCTCCTACGCACACACTCGCTCCTACGCACACACGCGCTCGCTCCTACGCACACACTCGCTCCTACGCACACACTCGCTCCTACGCACACACTCGCTCCTACGCACACACTCGCTTGCTCCTACGCACACACGCGCTCGCTCCTACGCACACACTCGCTCCTACGCACACACTCGCTTGCTCCTACGCACACACGCGCTCGCTCCTACGCACACATGCGCTCGCTCCGACGCACACACGCGCTCGCTCCTACGCACACACGCGCTCGCTCCTACGCACACACTCGCTCACTCCTACGCACACACGCGCTCGCTCCTACGCACACACGCGCTCACTCCTACGCACACACTCGCTCGCTCCTACGCACACACTCGCTCGCTCCTACGCACACACTCGCTCGCTCCTACGCACACACGCGCTCGCTCCTACGCACACACGCGCTCGCTCCTACGCACACACGCGCTCGCTCCTACGCACACACGCACTCGTCCGTGTGCTCGTGCTCGCGCGTGTCTGTGTCCTCACCTGAGTCGCCGAGGTGAGTCACCGTGGCGGATCTTCATCGTCTCAAGCGTGGTGGGTGAGGCTGGCTGACCCAGGCCTGGCTTCGGTTCCTCTCGGATGTTGGGGGGGGGGGGGTGTCCACTAGGTTAGTTGTGTGGGGGCCATCGTGACGGTGATTCACGCTAGGGAGGAGACTCAACTCGGCTGGGCCAGAGGGGCATTTAGTGGCAGGGCTGACTCAAGTAGCCAGCTCACACAGGCCCTGCGCTAAACAAATAGTGTGTCTCACCCATGTGGTGAGTGTCTGGCCTGTGTGGTGAGCGTCTGGCCTGTGTGGTGAGTGTCTCCCCCATGTGCTGAGTGTCTGGCCTGTGTGGTGAGTGTCTGGCCTGTGTGGTGAGTGTCTCACCCATGTGGTGAGCGTCTGGCCTGTGTGGTGAGTGTCTCCCCCATGTGGTGAGCGTCTGGCCTGTGTGGTGAGTGTCTCCCCCATGTGGTGAGCGTCTGGCCTGTGTGGTGAGTGTCTCACCCATGTGGTGAGTGTCTGGCCTGTGTGGTGAGTGTCTCACCCATGTGGTGAGTGTCTGGCCTGTGTGGTGAGTGTCTCACCCATGTGGTGAGTGTCTGGCCTGTGTGGTGAGTGTCTCACCCATGTGGTGAGCGTCTGGCCTGTGTGGTGAGTGTCTCCCCCATGTGGTGAGTGTCTGGCCTGTGTGGTGAGTGTCTGGCCTGTGTGGTGAGTGTCTGGCCTGTGTGGTGAGTGTCTCACCCATGTGGTGAGTGTCTGGCCTGTGTGGTGAGTGTCTCCCCCATGTGGTGAGTGTCTGGCCTGTGTGGTGAGTGTCTCCCCCATGTGGTGAGCGTCTGGCCTGTGTGGTGAGTGTCTCACCCATGTGGTGAGTGTCTGGCCTGTGTGGTGAGTGTCTCACCCATGTGGTGAGTGTCTGGCCTGTGTGGTGAGTGTCTCCCCCATGTGGTGAGCGTCTGGCCTGTGTGGTGAGTGTCTCACCCATGTGGTGAGTGTCTGGCCTGTGTGGTGAGTGTCTCCCCCATGTGGTGAGTGTCTGGCCTGTGTGGTGAGTGTCTCCCCCATGTGGTGAGCGTCTGGCCTGTGTGGTGAGTGTCTCACCCATGTGGTGAGTGTCTGGCCTGTGTGGTGAGTGTCTCACCCATGTGGTGAGTGTCTGGCCTGTGTGGTGAGTGTCTCCCCCATGTGGTGAGTGTCTGGCCTGTGTGGTGAGTGTCTCCCCCATGTGGTGAGCGTCTGGCCTGTGTGGTGAGTGTCTCACCCATGTGGTGAGTGTCTGGCCTGTGTGGTGAGTGTCTCACCCATGTGGTGAGTGTCTGGCCTGTGTGGTGAGTGTCTCACCCATGTGGTGAGTGTCTGGCCTGTGTGGTGAGTGTCTCACCCATGTGGTGAGTGTCTGGCCTGTGTGGTGAGTGTCTCCCCCATGTGGTGAGTGTCTGGCCTGTGTGGTGAGTGTCTCACACCACGTGTTGTGTGCTGCAGGCTTCAAGAGCTTCTCTCTGAGCTCCGTGGAGCTGCAGATGCTCACCAACTCGTGCGTGAAGCTGCAGACGGTGCACAACATCCCGCTCACCATCAACAAGGAGGGTCCGTGCGCACGTACTCACCCTCGCAATATCCTTCACCGACGCACTCGCCATCGCGCCCATCGCCTCCGTGGCAAGCAGATCACCCTCAAACCCGGCACGCTTGTGAGCTGACGTTGCCTGGATCCGTTTGCCGCCTCCACGTTCAGCTGTCAAGGATGATGACAAACGACACACGGGGCCTGGCGTATGATCAAGGCCTGATATCGCAGGCCTTGGGGCAGGGCCGTAGGAGGGGAGCCTCGGCCTAGATTCGTTTTTTGTCGTTGACCCGCCCCTGTGAAAAAAGAGCTTCATAGCTCGTCGGATTCTTCCTGCAGTCTAAATAAAGGTTTTGATTCTGATATAAATTGATGCCTAAGCAAAACCACACATGCACACGCAATATAACTGGCCAAACATCCCAATGCTGTAAAATGACCTGCAAATCGCTCAGTTGGGATCACACACACACAACAGCAGCAGCAGTTTCCACGTCAAAGATAATCAGGACGGATATTGTCCCATCTGGGTGTGAACCCCTCCCCACTCCCTCTCCGCTCTCCATGCCCTGTCTCCCCCTCCAGACGACGAATCCTCCGGCCTCTACGGATTCCTCAACGTGATCGTCCACTCCGCGATGGGATTCAAGCAGATAGCGAGTGAGGAGTCGCGCATCGTGTGCCACCACTCGTCACATGGGGCGGGGGGGGGGGTGGTGTTGTGATGTCGTGATCATGTGGTGATGTGCTGTTAAATCGGTGGCGTGTATAGTGGTGTGGTTATGTCTTATGATAGTTGGGTTGTGTGATGTGCTAAGGCGTTGTGGTGCCATGGTGTTGTGGTTGGCGTGTTCCTGTGATCGTGGTGGGGTGTAGTTATGTTGTGGTGCAGTAGAATAGTGGTGCAGTGGAATAGTGGTGGTGTCGGTGGTGTGCATTACCTGCCCCCTCTCACCCAGTCGTGTCTCACCGTGGTGTGCGTGACCCCAGATCTCTACTGCACCCTGGAGGTTGATTCCTTCGGCTACTTTGTGAACAAAGCGAAGACGCGTGTTTACCGCGACACCATGGAGCCCAACTGGAACGAGGTCGGTGCGGCCAGTGCAGCGCGCGTCTCCCGGTCTGCGTCCGTGCGCGTGTGCGGAGACGGTGGCACGGTGGTTCGGGCACCACGCTACCAACCCGGCCACCCGAGTTCAATTCCCAGCCGCAGCTAACTCTGGTGGCGAGTGATATCAGACCCGGTTCCGGGCCTCCCTTGGGTGGATTGGTTGTGAACATCGGCACTCGGGCTCACAGCCGCTCCGGGGAAATGCATCGCCGCCCACCATTGCTCTGAATTTGTGCCGGTACACCGCGGTGCCGGGGACCTCGACGAGGAGTCTCCGCTGCACGAGGAGGTTGAAAAGGTTGAGGAGGTTGAGCGGCCACGACGGGCCTATGGGGAGAGGCTGCAGGATCTGACCTCTGACCCACAATACAATAATGGTTGACCTTGACAGCTGATGTCTTGTTGCGTGTTGCTGCCGCCGCACGCCTCCCGTCTCGCAGGAGTTTGAGATCGAGCTCGAGGGCTCGCAGACGCTGCGCATCCTCTGCTACGACAAGTGCTACGACAAGAGCAAGCTGGCCAAGGACGACGCCGAGATCGTCGACAAGATCATGGGCAAGGGGCAGGTGCAGGTGAGAGGTCACGCGGGCGGCCACCCGCTCCCCGCCGTCACGGTGCGTCACCGTCTGCTCGCGTTCGCCACGGCGCTAAATGGCTGGGCCCGCTCGCCCCACCGTCGTTTGTCGTAGAGGACGGCGCTCATGGGCGTGGAGGTGCACCGGCTGTGTGCCGGGCGTCTCGGCGGTCACGTGCGGAGCGGCGGTCGCGTCCAGGCCGAGGCGGTGCCACATCGGCTTGCGGAGTCAAATGAAGTCTGCTTGATTGTCTTTAGCCAAATGAGAAGTCAGCAGGCCAGGATGAGGTCTCATTTGCACGAGTGAGTGACCTGGGTCCACCATAGTGACGAAGGCAAAACAAATACAAGTAGAGTGATGAAGCAAAATAGAAATCGGAGCAAAACAGCCGCGTGACATGAGGAATTTAAAATTGTGCACAAACGTACGTTGATGGTGAATGATATATTCCCTGTGGCACGAGTCAATTCGGGCAGATTATTTTTAGACTTATTACAGTAAAATAACAAATGTGCGTTCCGGTAACGTTAAACAGATTGAGCGCGACTTATTATAGCAATGTGTAAATAGTCGAGGACTGTGTGCCAAGACGCTCTGAGGCCCTCACACAGCCTGTCAGGCCTGGGGCCTCGGCTGTGATGCGTGGCCGACGCTTGGCCAGGGCGGCGCAGCGCGAGTTGTGACCCAAGCCTGCGCGACGGTGCTGCTCTCCCAGCAGCAAGGCGTCTTCCTCTACGGAGTCTTCCCCTCGTCTGTAGCACCACCAAGCGGTGTGCATTAGTTCGTGATGCTGCTGCTGCGTTGGCAGTTGTGCAACAAGCACAAATAATAACAACAACAACAAATTAATGAAAAAACTCGTCAACAACACTGCGGCCTTAAGAGGGCAAGTATATCGATGGTGATGTCCCCGTGTTTACCCTCAGCGCCATTTTGAGAAATCCTGCAGAACGGAATCGTTTAACACGTTGGCTGTCACGACCAATATCATCCATGATACAGGTGTTTTGGGTTAGATCGCGTAAATATTATTTACGCGATCTAACCCAAATAACCCTGTAATATGGGGAACGGAATCGGTTTGGGCGAATTGTGGTGGCATTGCCCTCCTGACTTGATCCAAATTTACGATCTTTGTCATCTTAAAACCTGTTCATGGCGAGTCCACAGTGGTAGAGAGAGCGTCCAGAATTGCATATTAAGCTTAGCGTTAAGAGTTCAGCGTCATTTATGAAAAAAAAAAACCCACCAGCTTTTGTACCCTGGCGGTGGACCTTAGTTACCTCTCCTCCACCCAGGGTTGCCACCTCTCGGCTACAAAAAACCGGGCCGTATCTTGGGGACAGGAAAATCCTCTAATAGCGGAAGACGGGGAAGAGCCGCACATAAACACATCTTCTTGAGCGGCGTACTCCATCACAACTGACAAAAAATGTCAACTTGAATGTCCCGGGGAGACTTGCGGTTTTCTCGGGAGAGCTACAACAACGCTCGCTCCAGGGCAAAGCAGAAGGGGTGGCAGCACGACCCCCTCTAGGCGGACAGCTCCTCACCCCACGCCCCGTGCTGTGCGCCTTCTCCCCTTTCTGCAGCTGGACCCGGGGGCTCTGCAGGACAAGGACTGGCAGCGGACGGTCATTCCCATGAACGGGGTGAGGCTTTTTGCGTCGTGACCAGGCCTCGTGCGGGGGCCTCCCATCGTGAACGCCCCCCGGCCCCACGGGTTCCTGGGCGTTCTTCTCACTTTTGTCACCTATACCGCTTTTCCCACTGTGCAGCCGAGCCATGACAGGGCCATACTGAGCCAGCGCGGCTCAGGAGGTGCCCGGGTTTTTCCACTGCAGTAGCCGAGCTGAGCCGCTGGCGTCGCCCTCGTTGAACGAGCGGAGAAGTGTGTAGGCCCGCCTCTAGCCCAGTGGCCTGAGTTCGATACCCGGGCCACAGCTAACATCAGTAACATCAGTGGTGATTACTTGAACTGTTCCTGGACTTCCCTGAAGTTGCGTGGCATTAAATGATTACCTGCTACAACACGTACTTGTGAGTAGTGCCAGGCTTAATAGGTGCTCGCTAACAGCACTTGTCCTAGCAGCCTGTTGTCTACACAAGACGTCTTAATCTGTGTTAAGACGTCTTATCGGTCTTAAATGAGTACCTCGTGCAGTGTGCAAACATCACCGCCAGCAAGACAGAGGGCGGCCGGGTGTAATACTCGCCACCCGCACCCTCGCGGTGTGGGTGGCGACATTCGTTTGCCTTGCCCCAACAAGCTGTTGAGGCCACACGGGGCGATCTTTGTCCTTGTGTGCATTTCTGTTCGTGTGCTTTGTCTCTCGCTCTGCTCGTCGTCGCCGTGGAGCTCAGATCGAGGTGAAGCTCTCGGTGAAGTTCACGAGCCGCGAGTTCAGCCTCAAGCGCATGCCGTCGCGCAAGCAGACGGGCGTCTACGGCGTCAAGATCGCCATGGTCACCAAGTGAGGGCCACACACGGCCCGCCGTGCTAAACAGTCGTTCTGAACGCGAGTTTTTTTGCGTTACCCTTGTGTAACGATTCCAGCTCTCACCTATGTGTGTGTGTGTGCGCGTGTGTGTGCGCGCGAGTGTGCGTGCGTATGTGTGTGTGTGCGTCTATGCGCGTGTGCTCGTGTGTGTGTGTGCGCGTGTGTGCGTGCGTGTGTGTGTGTGTGCGTGTATGCGCGTGTGCTCGTGTGTGTGCGCGTGCGTGTGCAGACGCGAGCGCTCCAAGGTGCCGTATGTGGTGCGCCAGTGCGTGGAGGAGGTGGAGAAGCGCGGCCTGGAGGAGGTCGGCATCTACCGCGTGTCCGGCGTCGCCACCGACATCCAGGCGCTCAAGGCGGCCTTCGACATGAGTACGCACGCACGAGCGTACGCAGACACGAACACACGTACACGGACGCATGCGCGCGCGCACGCAATGGCCGCCATTCGCCACTGCGTGGCAGCGACGTCACCATGGCGCTCGCGCCAGGCCAGGTGCGCCTGGAGGCCCTCACGCGACGTGTGGACGGCTCGCTGCCGGCAGGCGGTGCATTGAGTTGACGGACAACTCACGTGCGCAGACACTAGAGACAAAGACGCACGTGGACACACACACACAGACACGTACACGTGGAGACACTGCGAGCAGTGTTGGAGCCGTGTGCCCCCGCGTGCCTCCCAGATGACAAGGACGTGTCGGTGATGATGAGCGACATGGACGTGAACGCCATCGCGGGGACGCTGAAGCTCTACTTCCGCGAGCTCCCCGAGCCGCTCTTCACCGACGAGCTCTACCCCAACTTCGTCGAGGCCATCGGTGCGGCTAACACCGCCGCTGTGGCACCACCACCGCCGTCACCGCCGTCACCGCCATCACCACCGCCATCACCGCCATCGCTCCACCCTTTGTGAGCGTCGGCAGCGATGCGCGCGTCCCGGCGGTGTGTGAGCGCGTGCGTGCGTGCGTGCGTGTTTCCGTGTGTGTGGGATGTGCAGCCCTGTCGGACCCCGTGGCCAAGGAGAACTGCATGCTCAACCTGCTGCAGAGTCTCCCCGAGCCCAACCTCAACACCTTCCTGTTCCTGCTCGACCACATGAAGCGGTACCTACCCACTCGCTCTCTCTCTCTCTTTCTCTCTTCACATGCTCTCCCTGTTCTCTCTCCCCATTCGCTCTCCCCCCACTCGTTCTCCCACAATTTGCTCCCCCAACTCGCTCCCCCCACTCGCTCTCCCCACTCTCGCTTCCCCAACTCTGTCTCCCCCCACTCTCTCTCCTCCCACTCTCACTCTCCCCACTCTCTCCCCCCAATCGCTCTCCCCACTCTCTCTCCCCCCAATCGCTCTTTATTTTCCATCACACTCGCTCCTCCCGCACCTCCAATTAGCACGGTTGGCTACGTACGGTGCGAAAGAAGTTCAACGTAATACACACTCGATCCAGTCTTGCTCACTCTCACCTCGGCTCGATTGATTCGGGCGAATCGCCCGCGTCGACTCCGGCTGAACGTCGACGTGAGAATCGAAACGCCCTCCGCCCGCCGTGCTCCGTGAGCCGGGGCGCAGCGTTGCCACGCCGTGGGAGATGGCGGCGGTCGCCGGGTCCCGCCGAGCGCGGACCCAGAGGCCCGAGCGTCGAGCGGCCGGCTACAAAGTTGCGAATCTGTCGCGCGGGGCGGCCACCGCGGGAGCGACGCGCCGCCGAGCGGAGCGAAACCTGGCCGGTGCCGACGGGACGTTCGGTGGCGCGGGGCCCGGCCCGGCGGCGCACCTGGCGCCGAACCCCGGTCACGACGCTCCGCCGCGCTTGTGCTCTCCTCCCCGCACCCCAGCGTGGCCGACCAGGAGCCCATCAACAAGATGTCGCTGCACAACCTGGCGACGGTGTTCGGGCCCACGCTGCTCCGGCCGTCCGAGAAGGACAGCAAGCTGACCCCCAACCCCAGCGTGCCCATCACCATGACGGACAGCTGGTCGCTCGAGGTCATGTCGCAGGTGCCCCCCGCACGCCACTGCACGTGCCCACTGCACGAGGCCACTGCATGTGCCCCTCTGCACGTGCCCCGCTGCACGTGCCCCGCTGCACGTGCCCCGCTGCACGTGCCCCGCTGCACGTGCCCACTGCACGTGCCCCACTGCATGTGCCCATTGCACGTGCCCCGCTGCACGTGCCCCGCTGCACGTGCCCCGCTGCACGTGCCCCGCTGCACGTGCCCCGCTGCACGTGCCCCGCTGCACGTGCCCCGCTGCACGTGCCCCGCTGCACGTGCCCCGCTGCACGTGCCCCGCTGCACGTGCCCCGCTGCACGTGCCCCGCTGCACGTGCCCCGCTGCACGTGCCCCACTGCACGAGGCCACTGCCAGCTCAGCACAGCAGGGGGCAGCACGCAGCTGTCTCCCAGGCTCGGGGGCAGTGTCACCTCTGCTGTAGCCAAGTTCAACCCCCCCTCGGAGGCCTCCCCGTACCGTGTCACTAAATGAGGGTTGTTTGAACATGCTGCACTATTCTGGTCGGTGTGGGAGGGTGAAGGGGGTGGCTGGGAAACTCATGACCGGGTTACTCATTATGAATAAATATTATAATAAATATTATAATAGTGAGAAGATAATTTATGATACATGGAGCGATAGAGCAGCGGTTCACACAATCTACCGTCGGATGAGCTGTGGTCATGTGACTATTGATGAGAGTCCGGCAGAGTGCCAATTTCACCGTCGTCTCGATGCCCCCCCTCCCCCTCGTGCCCCCACAGGTGCAGGTGCTGCTCTACTTCATGCAGCTGGAGTCGATCCCCAAGCCCGACAGCAAGCGGCAGAGCCTGCTCTTCTCCACCGAGGTCTGACGGCGACGTCTCCCGGAGTCGTCAATCCGTCCGTCCAGCGTGGCCCCGCTCGGACACGGAGGACGCCCCCCCCCCCCCCCCGCCCACCCCAGCCCCCGTGGGCCACACGGGAGGCCGAGCGGATTTGTCGGCGAGGGCGCGCCGGGGTTCTGGGCGGCGCCGACCCCTCCACCGTGCGGCGTCCTCGCCGTTCTCGGCCTTGGCCAGCGCTCGGAGTTTGTTTTGAACCAAACGACGGCGTTGCTGTTCTTGAAGTTCAAATAGCGAACTGCGATTCCACCCACGCTGGACGAATGACCGTGACCGAGGGAGCGGTCCTGCCCGACCGTAGCGCGCACGCCAGCGTCGATCTTGCCTTTCGTCCAAAGTCCTTATCGGGGATCGAACCACGGTCCACCACGGGCGGGTGTGGGGACCCCTCCCCGTGAGCTCCTGGGTCTCCTCCTCCTCCTCCTCCTCGTGCAGGAGCCGGGCCCCACCAACAGTGACGCTCATCTCAGCGGCAAGAGCAGGACCCAGGCGGCTTCTGACGACAACAACAACAACAATTCCCGTTACCTTAACAACAACAAAAAACCTGATCCTTATATTTACATTTTGTTCCTATCTGTGTTTTGTGTATGTTCAATGATGGTGTCCTTTATTTGTTTTAAAGGATTTGATCCCAACACAGCAAAATATGCGTTGGGGTTTGGGAATGACCCCTGGGGAAGGTCATGCCCCTGATTGGAGGGGTCACGACCCCAAAAGGGGTCGCAACCGTGCGGGAAGGTGTCATGCCCCCTTAGGGAGGGGTCATAACCCCTTAGGGAGGGGTCATGACCCCGAGGGGAGGGGTCATAACCTCGAAGGGAGGGGTCATGACCCCAAAGGGACGGTTCACGACCCCGGGGGGAAGGGGTCACGACCTCTCCACGTGACCCGAGGAGTCGTGCCCATCCGTGCGCCTGTAAGATCTGCCGCTCCGTCTCTCCGGGCTGTTCGCTGCCCTCGCCGTGTCCCCCCGGAGAGCATGTCCGCTCCAAGTCCGCCCTCTGCCGCAGCGGCGGCGCCGAGCGGGCGGACCAGTGCCTGTGGCAGAAATGTTTCTCTCGTGGTTCTCATTCTTACGTCTTTAGTCCCCGCTCTTGACGAGCCAGCGTGTGGCAAGTTGCCGGCGGGTCCCGATGGGGACCCCGAGAGGTCCCGTGTCAACGTGGGGTAATATATATGCATCGCTCATTGCGTTTGGAGGGGAGCCACATAGGCACGCCCCCCCCCCCTGTTAGGGACGTCAGTGGCAGGAATGTATGACCCCCCCACCCATCTCTGTGCCCCCTGTCTCCGACCCCCCCTGCCCCCCCCCCCCTCCACGTCCCGTACGTTCCACGAAGCAGGACATGCAAACGGAATGGCCATACTTTTTTGTGAGCATGCAAGCCTTGAATGAACACGAGGTTCGAAGTCTTAACCAATTGCCAGAGCGACCCGGTGACTTATAATTTTGTAGCGAGCCTGTGATGGTCGTGGGTGCGTGCGGTGAGCGGCTTCTCGTTGTCCCACATGTCCCACACATGTCCCACACATGTCCCACACGTGTCCCACACGTGTCCCACGCGTGTCCCACGCGTGTCCCACGCGTGTCCCACGCGTGTCTCACACGCTGGGGACACGGTGTGTGACACCAGGGCCCACGCCGGCCGCGCCGCTGCCTCACTCGTCCTACACCTGCCCTCGCGTGTCTCCCACTTGTCTCCACGCGTCCCCGCTTCGTCTCCGCTCGCCCTGCACCCGACTGCACACGTTCAGTCACTTGTTTCAGTCTTCTCCCTGCGTGTCCCACGCCGGTGTCTGCACCGCGTCCCCTCCCGCGTGACCCCCCCCCCCTGTGTCTGGGACACACGATGTCCGCTCCCCCCACGTGGACGCTCGTGTAGGAGCTGTGGGGCCGACGAGAGCCGGTGAAGTTGCGTGTGTGTGCGTGTGTGCGTGCGTGTGTGTAAATGACTATAACATTATTAACGATAGTGATGCTCATCCAGCGATGCAGAACAACTATTATGACGATGACACCAGGAAGGCCGTTCTCTTCACCAAAGGGGGGGGGGGGGGGGTCCCCCGTTGACCGTGTTGAGCTTCTCCTTCACGTTAAGTTATTCCGCAGCCGAGAGCGCTCCGGGTTCCGTGAGTTGACCCGCGGGTTCGGAGCGCGCCGTCCTCCCGGGTCATTGTGTGTTGAGTTCCTGTCGACCCGGGGCGAGTGCGATAGTCTGTGTCCTGTGTCGCATGCCAGGGTTCCTCCAAACTCCAGCCCTGGTGAGCCCCCCCCCCCCCCCCGGCCCCTCGCCACCGTCAAGCCTCTCCCTGGTCCCCATGGTCTACTCCGCTCTGATGCAAAAGTCGGCACACGCCACACGCGCCTGATGATTGCGCAACGTGCACCTCGGACGAGCACAGTTGATCACATACGGTGCGAAAAAGGTTCAACGTACGTAGAATTGGATTACGCGTCATGTGCAAACCACGAAAGACACATGAACACACGCGCACACACGCGCGCGCACACATGAACACACGCGAACACGTGCGCGGTTTGTACAATTGAACGACGCGCTCAGTGGGGTGTGTTGACAATCATCAGGCATGTGCAGCGTGTCGCACCTTGAGTCGAAACTCAGCGGGGACGATTGGTAAACACGGAGAGCCGGGCCGTGGTGGGCCGCGAGGACTGGAGTCTTGGGAACCCGGTCGCGTGCAGTGTCGGTGGCTCCGTGGCTCCAGGTTGGGGAGGCTACGCAAAATCCACCCCATGTCTTCCAGTCTCGCGTGGTAAACGAGTCACGTGCAGGTGGATTCGTTGAGCAAACGGAACGCGCTGACCGTGCCGTCAACGCGCATAGAGGCCCATAAGACTCAAACACATAAATACATTCGCATAGAGACCCAGCACTGGGGCATTATCATCGCCATGTCACCAGTTATCACCGCTTCCTGCTAATTATCATTTGGTCGCATGAACTCCGAAAGACCCATTGACTCTATTAGAGACCCATCAACTCTGAGAGAGAGACCCATAGACTCGCATCGAGATCCAGCACTGGTGCATGCCTCGTCATCTACCGCGTCATCAACCGCGTCACACGCCGTCTCTGTGCGTCGACCATCGGTGACTCCACCCCCGCACGTGGCTCTACCGCGAGACTGGAACCCCCCTCCCCCCCCCCCCGGGCCTGGGGCCACGCGACGCCACGGATCGTGAGGCCGGGCCCGGGCTGCCCTGGGGCCGGCGCCGGTGGTGTAGACTGACATGCAGGCATGTTTCTTTCGTGCGTTACTTCGATTTTAGTTTGTTTTGTTTTGTGTCGCTGACAGAGCGAGCCATGCCAAGGTGGCCTCCTCCGCCTTGGTTCTTATTTAACCCTTGACCCCGACTCTTAACCCTCTAACCCCTCCGGTGCTGTGCGTCGAGTGTTGTTTTAATTTATGTTCGGGTCACTTTTGTTTCAACGGTTCCGTTCCGAACCGGTTCGCCCGTTGAGTTCCGTTCCGCGCACGGGGGACTCGGCTCAGTCGGTGACGCGCCGCATCGAGAAGACGTCGCGGAGAGGTCACGTGAAGGAATCAAGCAAAGCATAAATAAATAAATCGCATTACTCATTTAACCTCGCTACAGCTTCCAGCTCCTGTGCTCTGTTACAAACCTGCGCTCAAACCTACACTCAAACCACACTCGCGAACGAGTCGTTCAGAATCTTTACTTAGATTGCAGAAGGAGAAATCCGATGAGCCATGAAGCTCTTTTTAACATGTCCAGTAGAGGTGGGTCAGCAAGTTACAACAACAAACAAAACAACAACAATCGATACATTCTTGCCGATGTTTCAGCTTTAAATGCAATGTTGGGAAAGACGTCGTCATGAGCATCATCCGTCACACTGCGCCTCGCATGCAGTACGCTCAGTGAATTCTCGTTGTTGCTACGACTCCACCTCTCTACCCACGACAGCTCCACTGAGTCTCAAGACTCCTGTTCAGGAGGGTCCTGGCAAGCTGAGTCGTTTGCAGGTGATTTCACAGCAGTGGATTGTGGTTGGTCCAATGCCAGTCACATATTGTGTGTTTCGCTCGAGGAGGATACTGATAAAAAGAATTTGCCACATTGGGAAAATTACCCCACGCCACCCCGCGTATATCACTACATATGCCGTGCCACGTCAGGCCACGCTACACCATGCCCAGCCACACCAGGCCACGTTACACCACGCGACACCACGCTACACCAGGCCATGCCACAACATGCCACCTTTCACCACGCCTGACCACGCCACGCCACAGCGGGTGCCACGTGACCCACGTCGCACGTGGCCGCGACGGCGCCGGCTGCAGCCCCACAGCGCGATGCCTGCCGCCAGAGAGAGCGTGGGACAACGTTTCGCCGAAAATTAAAACGACGAATTCGCCAAACTCTTTGGTTCTTTTCGGTAAAGTCACGTAGGTATAAAATAAATCACGACGTTTCGGGCGCAACACGAGGTCTCTGCAGGCCAATCGACCGAAACGTCGGGTTTTCATTTCCCCTATTCATCACGAGACGGCACATTCGCTGATTTTCTTTGTCGGGGGGTTCCCGAGTGCGCGAGTAGCGCGACGGCCTCGCTGCCTGCAGCCTGCCGGCTCGCGGTGACGACGACTCGGGCCGGCCACGCGGGGAGGAGGAGGGGGGCTGGCGCGGGGGTGTGGGAAGTCACGCGCAGCCCCCCGCCCCCCCCCCCCATGTGACAGCGCGAATTCCCCTGCACTCGGCTTGCGGCTCCCCTCCCATCTCCCTCCCCGCCCATCTGCCTCCTCTCAGCTCCACCCCCTCCCCTGCCCCCACCGCCTTCCTCCCCCGCGCCTCGCATCGCGTCCTCGACTCCGCGGAGCGAGCGCGGTCGCGCCGCTTCCTCGAGGCGGAGAGTCCCGGGGCGAGAGGCGCCTCCCCCCCCCTCCCCCTCGGAGCGGGAGCCGGGGGATCAGGAAGCGGGCATCGGGGACCAGGGAGCCGGGGTCTCGGGAGTGGGGTTTAAGGAGGTTGGAGATCCGTGAGCCGGGCATCGTGGATCAGTATTCGGGGACTGTGGTTCTGGGAGTCGTTGCTATCCCATTGCGCGAGAGGGTAGCGAGAGAGCTGCAGACAGGAGTGTGGAGAGGCGAGAGGGACCCAGGAAGAGGGAGACGGGTTCGGACAGGGACCCCGTGGATCCCCGCTGACTCCACCGCTCCCAGCAACGAGGAGGAGCCCGAAGGCGCAATGACGCGTGGAGAAGAGCATCAGCCCCAATCACAGAGGTGAGCTCACAGACTCCCCGCCACCACCACCATGGGCTGCGTTCATTGTTCATCTCACACACACGTGTACACACACAACAACAACAACCGCCATTCGCCACTAAGTGGCGGTGACGTCATCACGAACGCTTGTGCCAGGCCATGTGCACCTTGAGGCCACGTGAAGTGTCGAATGCCCGCTGGCAGGAGGTCACGGGGCAGACCCAGGTGCCACGGGTCGACTGACTGAGATGACTGGCTGATGCACCACCTGTGCCCTCTACTGTGCCAACTTGCTGTGCTTTAGCCACCCGGCGCTCCGCTCGTTGTTGTGAGCGTCGCTCCTCCGCCCTCCGTTGTTGCTGGAGGGCGACTGCATCCAACTGCCCAGTAGCGTCCTTCACGAGCCTCCTCCACAGAGGCCGATCTTGACACCGCTGATACCAGTCATCGGCAAGTCCACTCAGCTCCACGTCCTCTTGTACCACATCACTTCATCTATTCTCTAGCCCGTGCCGCGCCCGTATAGCCCCCTCGATCCGGTCGAACAAAAGCTGTTTAGGCATGCGGTGGCTGGGCATGCGGGCTACATGACCCAGCCAACGCAGCCTTGCCTGCCGGAGGAGCTCACCGATGGGACTTTGCTCAGATCTTTCAAGGATTTGTGAGCGCCTCACACAATCCAGCCTGGTTAAACCCAGAATGGATCGTAGGCAGGCCAACCTAAATGTTTCCAACCGGCGAATATGCTCCATTAGGGAGGTCCACGTTTCGCAAGCGTAGATAAGGGAGGGAATGACTGTGGCCGAGAAGACCTGAAGCTTCGTGCGGAGCGACAGGCCAGGTAGCTTCCACACAGCGTTACGCAACCGATGAAAAGATTGCCGCTCGACTGATTCGGAGTGAGACCTCTGCTGTTACACTGGAGCCGGTCATAAGCACACTGCCCAGGTATGGGAAACTCTCCACTGTCTCCACTCCTGTCCCATCACCGATTGGGAGTTGTGGGGTTGGAGTGTCCGATGGTACAAAATACCCAGGCAGGTGCTTAGTTTCGGTGGGGCTGATGGTCAGGCCCCACCTCTTAGTGGCACGCTCCAGTCTCAGCAGCAGCATCTCCAACTCCTCCTCTGAATGAGCAGCTATTACCAAATCATCGGCATACATAACGTGGTTGACCAATAGGGAGCCATCCCTTGATCGCACCCTGGCATTGATCAGCCTCCCATTATATCTGTACCAGATGGAAATTCCCCCGGTACAGCTATTGAAGGCTTCACGAACTACGTGGTCAAAATAGATGTTACATAATGTGGGAGCCAGAGGACATCCCTGTCGCACCCCAAAGTGAACAGGGAATGGCTCCGACTCGCGGCCACGTAGTTTTACCCAGGCCCGCTCACCATCATGAAGGTCCTTAATGATCGTGAGCAGAGGGTCAGGGACTCCGAAAGCACAAAGAACAACCCAGAGCCCAGGCCTACTGATGGTGTCATAGGCCTTGACCAGGTCAATAAAGCAGAGATGTAGGTCTTGTTGGAATTCCCTACACCTCTGCTGGAGCAGACGGACAGAAAATATGGCATCTGTGCAGGACCGCCCTTTCCTGACCCCACATTGGGGCTTTGCAATCCTCTCCTCAGCGTACCTGGCAAGGCGATGTTGAATCATCCTTGCCAGGACCTTTACCGGCACACTGAGGAGTGAGATGCCCCTGTAGTTGTTACAGTCTGTGCAGTCCCCCTTCTTAAAGAGCATCCTTCCAATCCTGCGGAACCCGTCCAGTGGTCCAGACTGTTGTTATGATGTCATGTAAGGCAGTCTGTGTACAAACGCCACCCTCCCTCAGCATTTCGTTTGGGATATCATCTCTGCCCCGTGCCTTTCCTGATCTCAGACTCTGGATCGCCTCCTAACGTTGAACTCGCTCATACGCCTTACGCTCACACTCGACACACACCACACACACTACACACACCACACACACTACACACACCACACACACTACACACACCACACACACCTGTACTCACCCCTGCGTACACGCACACTACACACACACACTACACACACACTACACACACCACACACACTACACACACCACACACACCTGTACTCACCCCTGCGTACACACACACGATACACACTCTACACACACACACACCTGTACTCACCCCTGCGTACACGCACACTACACACACACACTACACACACACACTACACACACACACTACACACACACTAAACACACACACACTCTACACACACACTCTACACACTAAACACACACACACTACACACACTACACACACACTACACACACTACACACACTACACACACTACACACACACACTACACACACACTACACACACTACACACACTACACACACACACTACACACACACTACACACACTACACACACACTACACACACAACACACACACACTACACACACACTCTACACACTAAACACACACACACTACACACACACACTACACACACACACACTACACACACACTAAACACACACACACTCTACACACACACTCTACACACTAAACACACACACACTACACACACTACACACACTACACACACTACACACACACACTACACACACTACACACACTACACACACACACTACACACACACACACACTACACACACACACTACACACACACACTACACACACACTAAACACACACACACTCTACACACACACTCTACACACTAAACACATACACACTACACACACTACACACACACTACACACACTACACACACTACACACACACACTACACACACACTACACACACTACACACACACACTACACACACACTACACACACTACACACACACTACACACACAACACACACACACTACACACACACTCTACACACTAAACACACACACACTACACACACACACTACACACACACACTACACACACACTAAACACACACACACTCTACACACACACTCTACACACTAAACACACACACACTACACACACTACACACACTACACACACTACACACACTACACACACACACTACACACACTACACACACTACACACACTACACACACACACTACACACACACTACACACACACTACACACACTACACACACCCTACACACACCCCACACACACCACACACACCACACACACTACACACACTCTACACACACACTACACACACTACACACACACTACACACACACTACACACACACACTACACACACACTACACACACACTACACACACTACACACACACTACACACACTACACACACACTACACACACTACACACACACACTACACACACACTACACACACACTACACACACACACTACACACACTACACACTACACACACACTACACACACTACACACACACACACTACACACACCACATACACTACACACACTACACACACTACACACACACACTACACACACTACACACACTACACACACTACACACACACTACACACACACACTACACACACACCACACACACTACACACACTACACACACACACTACACACACACTACACACACTACACACACACTACACACACTACACACACACACTACACACACACTACACACCCACTACACACCCACTACACACACACTACACACACTACACACACACACTACACACACACACACTACACACACACACTACACACACTACACACACACACTACACACACTACACACACTACACACACTACACACACACACTACACACACTACACACACACTACACACACACACTACACACACACTACACACACACACTACACACACACTACACACACTACACACACACTACACACACACACTACACACACTACACACACACTACACACACTACACACACACACTACACACACACTACACACACACACACTACACACACCACATACACTACACACACTACACACACTACACACACACACTACACACACTACACACACTACACACACTACACACACACTACACACACACACTACACACACACCACACACACACTACACACACTACACACACACACTACACACACACTACACACACTACACACACACTACACACACTACACACACCCACTACACACCCACTACACACACACTACACACACTACACACACACACTACACACACTACACACTACACACACTACACACACACACTACACACACACACTACACACACTACACACACACACTACACACACTACACACACTACACACACACTACACACACACACTACACACACTACACACACACACTACACACACTACACACACACTACACACACTACACACACACACTACACACACACACTACACACACACTACACACACACTACACACACTACACACACACTACACACACACACTACACACACTACACACACACTACACACACTACACACACACACTACACACACACTACACACACTACACACACACTACACACACTACACACACACTACACACACTACACACACACACTACACACACACTACACACACACTACACACACACTACACACACACACTACACACACTACACACACCACACACACACTACACACACTACACACACACTACACACACACTACACACACTACACACACACTACACACACTACACACACACACTACACACACACTACACACACTACACACACCACACCTGTACTCACACGCGCCGGTGTGAGGTTCACTCTCCCTCCCACCCGCCGCTCGAACCGCCCGCTACAACCACACAATAAGTGATGTTGGGGGTTGTTTCATGATCACAGTCGGCCACGATCAATACGTGATGTTGGGGGTTGTTTCATGATCACAGTCGGCCACGATCAATACGTGATGTTGGGGGTTGTTTCATGATCACAGTCGGCCACGATCAATACGTGATGTTGGGGGTTGTTTCATGATCACAGTCGGCCACGATCAATACGTGATGTTGGGGGTTGTTTCATGATCACAGTCGGCCACGATCTACCCACTGCTGGATAATGAAGGCCTCCTCCTCCCCAAGTCGTCGCCATCTGTCGCGACGACTCGCTCCACGTGGCGCGTGCACGCGCGCCCACGTGCTCGAAGGTTTCTGGCACTGGGGGTCAAGTGTGGGTAGCTCCAAGACGTCTGGCCAACATGGAAGAGTAGGCCAATATATATACATACATACCCTCCTCTGGAGAGGTTCCCTCGGGCTTCGCGAAGGCTCTTCCGCCAGCAGCGGAGTGTGTGGGCACTTTCAGGGCTGCGCCTTCATACCACACACGTGTCGGTGATGTGCACGGCTTCTTCTAACGCTGGGGCGCCGGACAAGCCCCTCTCTGTACCAGCGTGGACGGCACCCTCGTGGTGTTCACCTTCCGAAGCGCTCGCTCGTCACCGTGGCGTGCGCGATGACCACCACCACCACGTGGCTTTTATTTCGTGTTGTGCGCGGTGCATTTCGCGCCACAGCGCGTGGATTTATAGCGTTTTATTCGTTTGTTTGCTGGTGACTTTGTGTATTTCATATCGGAATCGCCTCCAGTGCTGTTGCTGCTGGCGGCAATGAAAGTTGTTTAAAAGTCAAAGTCTGCTGTTCTGAACCAGCGCGGGTGGAAGCGCCGCTTCGTGATGAACGCGCTCGCTCCCCACGCCAGCTGGGGCGCACATCCACACACACACAGACAAAGATCCCCCGTATAACCCTTTGCCAAGCTGTTGCGGCAAGTGCTGTGGGGAAGTAGCACACGGCACGGGGTTGGGGGTGGGGGGAGTGGGGCGCCCAGTGACAAGAGTCGCCACTCTGTGGGTTGTTGTTGTTGTTGTTGGCCGTGAGCGGGAATCGAGCTGTGGTGGCCCGGTTGGTAGCGCGGTGCGCAGCCCAGCCACACACAGCACGCACAGCAGCAGCCTTCGTATTGGACACGCGCGACGTTTCGGGCGCAGCAGGGAGATGCCGCTCTGAATGACGAGCGTGAGAGCCGCCCCTCTCGTCATGAGGGCGCGCAGGGCCCGGGAGACTCATACAAAACCCATAGTTAAACACAGGGACAGACTCTCACAGAGACCCATCGACTCGTATATAGACCCACAGACAAACACAGGGACATACTCATATAGAGACCCATCGACTCATTTAGAAACCAATGACTTCCCTTTCATAATATTCATATCGCCCCTGGTAGTGCGAATCGCCTTGGGATGCTGTGGTATTGAGACTCCGTGTGAATCCACATCGTGTCGCGTTATGTTGCCTGGTGGAGACACGTGGTGATGCGGAGAAATAAAAGCGTAACTGTGAGATGGGGAACACACACACTCGCACTGCGTGTGTGTGTGTGTGTCACGCGCTGTGTGTGTGTGTGTCACGCTGTGTGTGTGTGTGTGTCACACGCTGTGGCACTGACTGCACAGCTATGTTCGCGTCCTCAAATGACCTCAATTAATGACATCAAGATATAAGCGAGGCACGTGGCGCGGGTCTCAGGTGAGTCCCCCCATCTCCCCCCCCCTACACCTGCTCGCTCGCCCTTCAACGTGGGAGGCGAAACGTCGCGACGGAAAAGGGAGCAGCGCTCGCCACGACGATCCAGACAGAGCGGCGTCTCGGAGGTTTCTCCTCCTCGCGTTAGTCCCTCCTCGCGTTAGTCCCTCCTCGCGTTAGTCCCTCCTCGCGTTAGTCCCTCCTCGCGTTAGTCCCTCCTCGCGTTAGTCCCTCCTCGCGTTAGTCCCTCCTCGCGCTGTCCGGCAGCATCTCCGTTCTCGTGCGTACGGTCACGGCACTCGTTGAGCGAACGCGGCTGCCTTACCAGATGCCATTGGCAGCGGCACCGCCATCTTCATCATCGGCATCATCATCATCATCCACGTGACGGGGCCCTGTTCCGAGTCGCCGACGGACGGGGATGAGTCGGCCTCGAGGTGAAGTGGCTGCCCCACGTCTCTGGCACGAGCGCGATGCCAGACGCAGGCGGGCCCAGCCGGCATCGTGCGTCTGGTCACGTCGAGTCACATTTGTGTCCCGGGCACGGCAAGGTCGCGGCTTCACCACGCGGGGCATTAGGTCACGCGGAGCATTAGGTCACGCTCTGTATTGGGACGCTGGTTGCAGCGGTCATTGGTAAACGATCGTCGTTGTTGTTGTTGCTGCCAACAACAACAACAACAGTACGCGCGCATGGGTCCCTAATTGATCGTGCGTGATGAGTGAAACTGCACAGCGCGCGCGTGTGGAGAGTGTGTGTGTGTGGGGTGTGTGGAGAGTGTGTGTGTGTGGGGAGTGTGTGTGTGTGGGGTGTGTGTGTGTGGGGTGTGTGTGTGTGTGTGTGGGGAGTGTGTGTGTGTGTGGGGAGTGTGTGGGGTGTGTGTGTGTGTTTAGGCGTGGATGTTGACCACTTCGTGCGCTGCGCCGACCTCCATAGATGCTCGCTAACAGCACTTGCCCTCACGAGTGTGTGTCTATACGGGAGGTCTTTATCTTTGTGTGCGTGCAGCCGCGACTTAATTATTTTCGGCAATAATGAACCCGCCGTGGTGCATTGTCAGTGAGTCAGCGCCGACTGCGATCAATTACGCGCGCTGCCTTCATTAGCATACGCTAATTAATTAATTAATACTCGCCCACACTCATGATCTTCTCACAGCGTGGGATGCACTCACGCACGCGAACACAAAGATGCCCCGTGTAGCCTCCATAGACTGTCGGGGCAAGTGCCGTCAGCGAGCCGTCTGTGAAGGCCGGGATGGCACACGAGTTCACCACACATAGCGACAAGTGCTCATTTGAGACTGAGTCGACCGTGTGGAGGCCCAGAACCAGTTGATCGCTGGTGTTGGCCGTGAGTGGGAATCGAACTCGGGTGGCCGGGTCCGCAGCGCAGTGCACTGACCGCTGCGTTACCGCTCTCCGCGAGCACACGCACGCACACACACGCACGCACACACACGCACGCACACACGCACATACACACACGCACACACACGCACACACACGCACGCACACACGCACACACACGCACGCACACACGCACATACACACACGCACACACACGCACACACGTTACGCACACGCACACACGCACACACACGCACACACACGCACGCACACACGTTACGCACACGCACACACGCACACACACTCGCACACACGTTACGCACACGGACACACGCGAACACACGTTGTGCAAACATACACGCACACACACACACGAACACACGTTACGCAAACATACACACACGCACACACGTTACGCACACACGTTACGCACACACGGACATACGCGAGAAAGCTGGGAAACGTGTGCAGCTGCCCGGAAAACACGTGCAGCAGCAGCAGCTGCACCCACGTGGTCCCTGCTCTGCCAGAATTCCCCTCGGTTTTTACAGAGTTCTGAGCCAAGGATCAGAGCCCACGCAATGTTTCACCATCAACACTCGGCTGTGTGGAGCGCGGCTGGATGAGGGTGTGTGTGGGGAGCGGTGGCGCGGTGGTTAGCGCGCTGCGCTCTGAACCTGACCACTCGAGTTCGAGTCCCGCTCAGGGCCAACATCAGTGACGATAATCTGAATTGGTCCTGGGCCTCCCCTAGGTCGACTCAGTTTCAAATGAGTACCTGGTGCGGTGAGAAAACATCGCCACTAGGGAGACAAAGGCGGTCGGGCTTGGTGCTGACCAACCACCCCCTCGTGTGCCGTTCCGGCCTTCATTGGTGCTTGCTAACAGCACTTGCCCCAACAGTCTGTTACGGGGGATCTTTGTCTGTGTGTGTGCTTGATGAACAAGGCAGCGTTGATGACGATCCGGTGTCTGACTTGTGTCAATGTGCGCGTGTGATGAGGTCACGCGCGCGCGTGGGAGTTGATGTCACGTGGGGCGGTGAGACGCCGCGTGCGTTGATGCGGGACGAGTGGTGATGGGGTGGGGGGTGACGGTGGTGGATGAATTAATGAGGGTGGATGATGGGGGATCGATGCTACGGGTAGATGTGTGGGGGTGGATGATGGGGACGGGGTGGGAGGATTGGTGGGGGTGGTTAATGTGGGTAGATTATTGAGGCTGTATCGTTGGGGTGGATGAAGCGGGTGTGTGGATTGGCATGGATGGTGGCGGTGGAGCGGTAGGAGTTGGATGCTGGCTGGATAGTGCGGTAGGAGGTTGGATCTCGAGCGAGTGATCGCTGGTAGATGACTGTGGCTGGCCACGTGGGCCCCGGGGTTTGGCAGCGGAGCCGCTGGCCCGAGCTCGCGATGCCCCACTGAGCGAGCGAGCGAGGGAGCGCTGAGCTCACTCAGTGCGCGAACGAGCGAGCGAGGGAGCGAGCGAGGGAGCGCTGAGCTCACACAGTGCGCGAGCGAGCGAGCGAGGGAGCGAGCGAGGGAGCGAGCGCTGAGCTCACTCAGTGCGCGCTTTCCACTTCCTCGGCCACAGCTGCTGCTGCTGCGAGAGCTCTCATGTCACTCGCACTGCACGCCAGCGCGTGTGTGTGTGTGTGCGTGTGTGTCAAGGGGTGTGTGTGCGTGTGTCAAGGGATGTGTGTGTGTGTGTGTCGACCCCTAGGGGGTAGGTCGACCCGGCCTCAAATGAGTACCTGGTGCGGTGCGTAAAGATCACTACTGGGGAGACAAAGGCGGCCGGACGTTGTGCTGGCCACCCACCCCCTCGTATGGCGTCCCGGCCTTCATAGGTGCGACTCGCTAACAGCACTCCTCGTATGGCGTCCCGGCCTTCATAGGTGCGACTCGCTAACAGCACTTGCACCCAACAATCTGTTAAGGCTATACGGGGGATCTTTGTCTTTGTGTGTATGTTGGGAATAATTTAGTCATTCATCCAGCAGAGCCACACTGAGTCGTAGGACTCTGTTTCAGGATGGTCCTGCTGCTGCTGTATTTTAGGTTTTTATTTGTAAGATGTTCTCAGCCAAGTAAATGATGAGCTGTGTTTGTTGTACACGCGGTCGCTGGAGCACCCGGCTAAAACCCTTGCGTGAGGGGGCAACGCTCGATCCCTCCTCGCAGAGCCGGGGTACAGCACCCCCTGGGGAAGGGGGTTGCGCACCATGTGTGCGGTGATCCACCAACCCCTAGCTGCCTTCACGGCACGGGATTACCGACAGCCACGTGCAGCACGGCCACCAGCAACTCGCTGGGTGTGGAGGCGGATGCATATCTAGGTTGGGGTTCGTTGGTGAAGTATGTCGGGGTTCTGTGGTGAAGTATGTCGGGGTTCGGTGGTGAAGTATGTCGGGGTTCTGTGGTGAAGTATGTAGGGGTTCGGTGGTGAAGTATGTCGGGGTTCGGTGGTGAAGTATGTCGGGGTTCGGTGGTGAAGTATGTCGGGGTTCGGTGGTGAAGTATGTCGGGGTTCTGTGGTGAAGTATGTCGGGGTTCGGTGGTGAAGTATGTCGGGGTTCTGTGGTGAAGTATGTAGGGGTTCTGTGGTGAAGTATGTCGGGGTTCGGTGGTGAAGTATGTCGGGGTTCGGTGGTGAAGTATGTAGGGGTTCTGTGGTGAAGTATGTCGGGGTTCGGTGGTGAAGTATGTCGGGGTTCTGTGGTGAAGTATGTAGGGGTTCTGTGGTGAAGTATGTCGGGGTTCGGTGGTGAAGTATGTCGGGGTTCGGTGGTGAAGTATGTAGGGGTTCTGTGGTGAAGTATGTCGGGGTTCGGTGGTGAAGTATGTCGGGGTTCGGTGGTGAAGTATGTAGGGGTTAGGTGGTGAAGTATGTCGGGGTTCGGTGGTGAAGTATGTCGGGGTTCGGTGGTGAAGTATGTAGGGGTTAGGTGGTGAAGTATGTCGGGGTTCGGTGGTGAAGTATGTCGGGGTTCGGTGGTGAAGTATGTAGGGGTTCTGTGGTGAAGTATGTCGGGGTTCGGTGGTGAAGTATGTCGGGGTTCGGTGGTGAAGTATGTCGGGGTTCGGTGGTGAAGTATGTCGGGGTTCGGTGGTGAAGTATGTCGGGGTTCGGTGGTGAAGTATGTAGGGGTTCGGTGGTGAAGTATGTAGGGGTTCGGTGGTGAAGTATGTCGGGGTTCGGTGGTGAAGTATGTCGGGGTTCGGTGGTGAAGTATGTAGGGGTTCGGTGGTGAAGTATGTCGGGGTTCGATGGTGAAGTATGTCGGGGTTCGGTGGTGAAGTATGTAGGGGTTCGGTGGTGAAGTATGTCGGGGTTCGGTGGTGAAGTATGTAGGGGTTCGGTGGTGAAGTATGTAGGGGTTCGGTGGTGAAGTATGTAGGGGTTCGGTGGTGAAGTATGTAGGGGTTCGGTGGTGAAGTATGTAGGGGTTCGGTGGTGAAGTATGTAGGGGTTCGGTGGTGAAGTATGTAGGGGTTCGGTGGTGAAGTATGTAGGGGTTCGGTGGTGAAGTATGTCGGGGTTCGGTGGTGAAGTATGTAGGGGTTCGGTGGTGAAGTATGTAGGGGTTCGGTGGTGAAGTATGTCGGGGTTCGGTGGTGAAGTATGTCGGGGTTCGGTGGTGAAGTATGTAGGGGTTCGGTGGTGAAGTATGTCGGGGTTCGGTGGTGAAGTATGTAGGGGTTCGGTGGTGAAGTATGTAGGGATTCGGTGGTGAAGTATGTAGGGGTTCTGTGGTGAAGTATGTAGGGGTTCTGTGGTGAAGTATGTAGGGGTTCGGTGGTGAAGTATGTAGGGGTTCGGTGGTGAAGTATGTAGGGGTTAGGTGGTGAAGTATGTCGGGGTTCGGTGGTGAAGTATGTAGGGGTTCTGTGGTGAAGTATGTCGGGGTTCGGTGGTGAAGTATGTAGGGGTTCTGTGGTGAAGTATGTCGGGGTTCTGTGGTGAAGTATGTAGGGGTTCGGTGGTGAAGTATGGTCAAACAAAATCCCCCGTGGCCCACGACACGTCGCGGAGATTGACGCCTGTATCCTGCTGCGGATCTACCCCGGGATGTAAATCGAAAATGACGCGCAGCAGTGGCTGGGCCTGGTCCGATACGCGATGCGATCCATATTCATGAGCGTCGCGGCGTGGCCAAACACTGCATTCGTTAAACACCGAAGTGGTCGGGCCAGGTGCACGGCATGGCGAGAGGCAAGTGCTGCCTGGCCCGTGCAGGGACAGTCGCAGTGACGGCGTGGCAGCCAAGGAGTGGGACCGCGTCCCACAGGACGTCTAGCGAGGAGATGGAGGGATGAAATCAGCTCGCGTGCACGAGCGATACGAACGATTCGCATGGTAGGACCGTGAGAGGTTGTGTGTATGTTGAACTTATTTCGCGCCGTACGTAGCCAACCGTACTCTGTATGGAAGGACACCTAAATACAAAGAGCAGTTATAAACAAATGGGTTTTAAATTCAGATTATATTCAAAGTGTGCATAGCTCCAGTGGCTTCCTAATAACGGAAGAAAGAGTTATGGTTTCATGAGGCCCGTGTCCATCCACCAATGCATTCATCATGGCTGATTGTAACTGAATCGCAAAAGCGTCGCGGCTTTGCGTGGCGATGAGAATTCCGCGCCGCGTCGCGAGCCTTGGCAACGCCACCGCGGCTCCACATGGCGCAACATCTGCGCCTCAAGCATCCGTGCAACCAACTCCCGACTCCCACTCGGCGACCCGGGGACTTTCGTGAACCAGCTATCTCCCACTCACAGCTGCGGTGCTCTGCCACGTCCGTCTGCCCATCTCAGAAGATGCCATCCCAGACTGCCCACGTGCAGCGCCACCTCTCGCCCAGCTCTCCCAATCACTGCCCTCCTCCTGCCCCCCGGGTCGTCTCACTCTTCTTCACCGCAGGCTGTCCCGACACATCCGGCGTACAGCTGCAGGCTGGCGCTGCCTCCCGGGTCTCTTCTTTTCACAGCCGATGAAGTTCTGCAAGAATCGGTTTTAACCTTTCTGGCAATACAACAGTTGTGTTAAGATGTTCAAACACCACACAGAAACCTTTTGCAAGGAACCCTGTCTGCATTAACCACACGGCACTTGCGTTTGGCGTTTAAACATCTTAGCACAAAACCCGTCTTATTGCCAGAAAGGGTAAACCCAATTCTTATATTTTGATACTGGCAAGAGAGGTCCCATATTGAATGAAGCTTTCTTCGTCAGACCTCCCCTTCGCGGCTCGCGATCTTTCCCAGGTCTCCCCGGAGCTTGAGCTTCGCGCCCGACCGGATTGTGAGAACGCCTCCAACTTGTTCCGAAAAACTCAGCCTCCAGCGTGCGTCCAATAATCGGGCGAGTTCCGATTCCTTTCGTGTCCGACTCAAATCCGCACCTTGAGACTCAACATTAGCCCGCGTGAGTCACGTGTTCCCCTAATCACGTTAAGTGGGGAGCGGTGGTGTAGCGGTTAGCGCTACGCTACGCTATGAACCTGGCGACCCGGGTTCGATTCCCGCACACGGCCAACACCAGTGACGATTATCTGAACCGCTCCTGGGCCTCCTCTAGGTCGACTCGGCCTCAAATGAGTACCTGGAACGGTGTGTAAACATCGCCACTGGGGAGACAAAGGCGGTCGGGCGTGGTGCTGGCCACCCACCCTCTCGTGCGCCGTCCGGGCCTTCATAGGTGCTTCTCGCTAACAGCACTTACCCCTACAGTCTGTTAAGGCTACACGGGGGGATCTTTGGTGGCGCGGTGGTTAGCGCTGCGCTGCGCACCCGACTTCTCTGACTTTGATTCCAACTCGCGGCCAACACCGGTAACGATTATCTGAACCGGTCGTGGACCTCCCCTAGGTCGGCTCGGCCTCAAATGAGTACCTGATGCGATGCATAAACATTTATACTAGGGGAAACAAAGGCGGCCGGGCGTGATGTTCGCCACCTACCCTCTCGTGTGCCGTGCCGTCCTTCATGGGTGCTCCTCGCTAACAGCACTTGCCCCTACAGTCTGTTACAGGCAACACGGGGGATCTTGGGGGGAGGTAGGGTTCTTTGTCATTGCCTGTGCCCGTGCCGAGTGGCCACTGGTGGATGGATCCGCGTGTCCCGAGCTCGCGAGTGACCGCTGGAGCGTGTCCGTGTGCCGGGCGCGCGCACGCACGCGCACGCACGCGCGTGGCGGGTCTCGTGGTCTAATTCTGGGGCGGGAATTTCTGTGGGAGGGAGCGCGCGGGGGGGGGGTCGCGCGTTCTTGGCACCAGAGAGTTCTTGGCGTGCACGCGCACGCACGCTCGCATGTGTGTGTGTCTACACATCTATGTCTGTGTGTTGTGTGCGTGTGATTGTGTGTGCTTGGAGTGTCTGGGTGTGTGTGGAGTGTGGGTGTCTGAGTGTGTGTGGAGTGTGAGTGTCTCTGGACCTGGCGACCAGAGTTCGATTCCAGCTCAAGGCCACCAACACCAGTGACGATTATTTGAACCGGTCCTGGGCCTCCCCTCGGTCGACTCGGTCTCAAATGAGTACCTGTTGTGGTGTGTAAACATCGCTACTGGGGAGACAAAGACGGTCGGGAGTGGTGCTGGCCATCCACATACCTTGTGTACCGTTCCGGCCAGCATAGGTGGTCGCCAACAGCACTTGTCCCAACAGTGTTCAATTCTATACGGGGGATCTTTGTCTTTGTGTGTGGGTGCACGTATTTTGAGTGTGTATGAGTGCGTGTGTTTGGAGTGTGCGTATGAGTGTGTGTGTTTGGAGTGTGTGTTTGGAGTGCGTGTATGAGTGCGTGTGTTTGGAGTGTGCGTATGAGTGTGTGTGTTTGGAGTGTGTGTTTGGAGTGCGTGTATGAGTGCGTGTTTTGGAGTGTGTGTATGAGTGTGTTTGTTTGGAGTGTGTGTATGAGTGCGTGTGTTTGGAGTGTGCGTATGAGTGTGTGTGTTTGGAGTGTGTGTGTTTGGAGTGTGTGTATGAGTGCGTGTTTTTGGAGTGTGTGTATGAGTGTGTTTGTTTGGAGTGTGTGTATGAGTGCGTGTGTTTGGAGTGTGCGTATGAGTGTGTGTTTGGAGTGTGCGTATGAGTGTGTTTGTTTGGAATGTGTGTTTGTTTGGAGTGTGTGTGTGTTTGGAGTGTGTGTGTGTTTGGAGTGTGTGTGTGTTTGGAGTGTGTGTGAGAGCGTGTGTTTGGAGTGTGTGTGTTTGGAGTGTGTGTGTTTGGAGTGTGTGTATGAGTGTGTGTATGAGTGCGTGTGTTTGGAGTGTGTGTGTATGAGTGTGTGTGTTTGAAGTGTGTGTATGAGTGCGTGTGTTTGGAGTGTGTGTGTATGAGTGTGTGTGTTTGGAGTGTGTTTGTTTGGAGTGTATGTGTATGAGTGTGTGTGTTTGGAGTGTATGTATGAGTGCGTGTGTTTGGAGTGTGTATGAGTGTGTGTGTTTGGAGTGTGTGTTTGTAGTGTGTGTGTTTGGAGTGTGTGTGTGTTTGGAGTGTGTGTGTGTTTGGAGTGTGTGTGTGTTTGAAGTGTGTGTGTGTTTGGAGTGTGTGTGAGAGCGTGTGTTTGGAGTGTGTGTGTTTGGAGTGTGTGTATGAGTGTGTGTGTTTGGAGTGTGTGTGTTTGGAGTGTGTGTGTATGAGTGTGTGTGTTTGGAGTGTGTGTATGAGTGCGTGTGTTTGGAGTGTGTGTGTATGAGTGTGTGTGTTTGGAGTGTGTGTGTTTGGAGTGTATGTGTATGAGTGTGTGTGTTTGGAGTGTATGTATGAGTGCGTGTGTTTGGAGTGTGTGTATGAGTGTGTGTGTTTGGAGTGTGTGTGTGTTTGGAGTGTGTGTGTGTTTAGAGTGTGTGTGTTTGGAGTGTGTGTGTTTGGAGTGTGTGTGTGTTTGGAGTGTGTGTGTGTTTGGAGTGTGTGTATGAGTGCGTGTGTTTGGAGTGTATGAGTGTGTGTGTTTGGAGTGTGTGTATGAGTGCGTGTGTTTGGAGTGTGCGCGTGTACTGGAGATGCTCCTCGTGAATTTGCAGTCTGCACCAGTTATCCCCTGGTTGCCATGGAGCGTTGCCCAGGTAACCAGGAGGCAGCCAATCGAGGCGCGAGTCTCTGCTGCTGATGCTGCGAGCGCGTGGGAGCCACTAACATCACTATCACCACTAACATCACCATCACCACTAACATCACCATCACCACTAACATCACCATCACCACTAACATCACCATCACCACTAACATCACCACTAACATCACCATCACCACTAACATCACCATCACCACTAACATCACTATCACCACTCACCACTAACATCACCATCACCACTAACATCACCATCACCACTAACATCACCATCACCACTAACATCACCATCACCACTAACATCACCATCACCACTAACATCACCATCACCATCATCACCACTAACGAACATCACCACCACCGAAAATATCCACATAATCGCGAACATCACAATCTCTCATCATCGTCGTCATTGCGATCATCACCACCACCATCACCCGACCATTATCATCAACATCACCGCAAACATCCCTACGACCATTAACCTAACATCACAATTACTACCGCGACTCACGACAGGACGTTCACTTGTACCATAGTAATCGCTCGGGCGATGAAAATAAACTTCCATTATCACCACGACTATCACCATTACCACCACCACCCCCACCACCGCCAGCAGTACCCATCACCGCTGTTAACCAGCAGTGTTTAAACACCACTACCAAAACCACTACAGTCACCGTCACCATTGCTATCGGCATCATTGTTGTCATCAGCAACAGTGTGCATCGTTGGTGAGATTTTTGCTGTCGAGGGGAAAACAATGAGCTCATTGGAGGCCGCTTCAGCGCCTCTCCGCCTCGAGTTCTGCCCTTCCGGTGAGGATCATCCTCGAGTGAGCCCCGGGGGAGTCCCAAGCCGGGCACTCATGAGGCTGAGCCGCGCGGTGTCCGAGTCGTCATCTCGCGGTGTCAGTGTCGTCATCTCGCGGTGTCAGTGTCGTCATCTCGCGGTGTCTGTCTTCATCTCGCGGTGTCAGTGTCTTCATCTCGCGGTGTCGTCATCTCGCGGTGTCAGTGTCGTCATCTCGCGGTGTCAGTGTCGTCATCTCGCGGTGTCTGTCTTCATCTCGCGGTGTCAGTGTCTTCATCTCGCGGTGTCAGTGTCTTCATCTCGCGGTGTCTTCATCTCGCGGTGTCTTCATCTCGCGGTGTCAGTGTCTTCATCTCGCGGTGTCGTCATCTCGCGGTGTCTTCATCTCGCGGTGTCAGTGTCTTCATCTCGCGGTGTCAGTGTCGTCATCTCGCGGTGTCTGTCTTCATCTCGCGGTGTCAGTGTCGTCATCTCGCGGTGTCAGTGTCGTCATCTCGCGGTGTCTGTCTTCATCTCGCGGTGTCAGTGTCGTCATCTCGCGGTGTCAGTGTCGTCATCTCGCGGTGTCAGTGTCTTGATCTCGTGGTGTCAGTGTCGTCATCTCGCGGTGTCAGTGTCTTCATCTCGCGGTGTCAGTGTCGTCATCTCGCGGTGTCAGTGTCGTCATCTCGCGGTGTCAGTGTCTTGATCTCGTGGTGTCAGTGTCGTCATCTCGCGGTGTCAGTGTCTTCATCTCGCGGTGTCAGTGTCGTCATCTCGCGGTGTCAGTGTCTTCATCTCGCGGTGTCTTCATCTCGCAGTGTCAGTGTCTTCATGTCGTGGTGTCCGTGTCTTCATCTCGCGGTGTCAGTGTCGTCATCTCGTGGTGTCAGTGTCTTCATCTCGCGGTGTCAGTGTCTTCATCTCGCGGTGTCTTCATCTCGCGGTGTCAGTGTCTTCATCTCGCGGTGTCAGTGTCTTCATCTCGCGGTGTCAGTGTCGTCATCTCGTGGTGTCTTCATCTCGCGGTGTCAGTGTCGTCATCTCGTGGTGTCAGTGTCTTCATCTCGCGGTGTCGTCATCTCGCGGTGTCAGTGTCGTCATCTCGTGGTGTCAGTGTCTTCATCTCGTGGTGTCAGTGTCTTCATCTCGCGGTGTCTGTCTTCATCTCGCGGTGTCAGTGTCGTCATCTCGCGGTGTCAGTGTCTTCATCTCGCGGTGTCTTCATCTCGCGGTGTCTTCATCTCGCGGTGTCTTCATCTCGCGGTGTCAGTGTCTTCATCTCGCGGTGTCAGTGTCTTCATCTCGCGGTGTCAGTGTCTTCATCTCGCGGTGTCGTCATCTCGCGGTGTCAGTGTCTTCATCTCGCGGTGTCAGTGTCGTCATCTCGCGGTGTCTGTCTTCATCTCGCGGTGTCAGTGTCTTCATCTCGCGGTGTCAGTGTCTTCATCTCGCGGTGTCTTCATCTCCCGGTGTCTTCATCTCGCGGTGTCTTCATCTCGTGGTGTTTGTGTCTTCATCTCGCGGTGTCTTCATCTCGTGGTGTTTGTGTCTTCATCTCGTGGTGTCAGTGTCTTCATCTCGTGGTGTCAGTGTCTTCATCTCGCGGTGTCAGTGTCTTCATCTCGCGGTGTCTTCATCTCCCGGTGTCTTCATCTCGCGGTGTCTTCATCTCGTGGTGTTTGTGTCTTCATCTCGCGGTGTCTTCATCTCGTGGTGTTTGTGTCTTCATCTCGTGGTGTCAGTGTCTTCATCTCGTGGTGTCAGTGTCTTCATCTCGTGGTGTCAGTGTCTTCATCTCGCGGTGTCAGTGTCTTCATCTCGCGGTGTCAGTGTCTTCATCTCGCGGTGTCAGTGTCTTCATCTCGTGGTGTCTTCATCTCGCGGTGTCAGTGTCTTCATCTCGCGGTGTCAGTGTCGTCATCTCGTGGTGTCAGTGTCGTCATCTCGCGGTGTCAGTGTCTTCATCTCGCGGTGTCAGTGTCTTCATCTCGCGGTGTCAGTGTCTTCATCTCGTGGTGTCAGTGTCTTCATCTTACGGTGTCTTCATCTCGCGGTGTCAGTGTCTTCATCTCGCGGTGTCAGTGTCTTCATCTCGTGGTGTCTTCATCTCGTGGTGTCTTCATCTCGTGGTGTCTTCATCTCGCGGTGTCAGTGTCTTCATCTCGCGGTGTCAGTGTCGTCATCTCGTGGTGTCAGTGTCGTCATCTCGCGGTGTCAGTGTCTTCATCTCGCGGTGTCAGTGTCTTCATCTCGCGGTGTCAGTGTCTTCATCTCGTGGTGTCTTCATCTCACGGTGTCTTCATCTCGCGGTGTCAGTGTCTTCATCTCGCGGTGTCAGTGTCTTCATCTCGTAGTGTCTTCATCTCGCGGTGTCTTCATCTCGTGGTGTCTTCATCTCGCGGTGTCCGTGTCTTCATCTCGTGGTGTCTTCATCTCACGGTGTCTCTGAATTCTTGAACTGAAAGATGATCAGCCAATGAAAGGACATCAATAGAGTATTGGTTATTAAATGTATCTATGCGGAGCTTTCAATAGTCAGCCCCTATGCATGGTGGATTTTCTCCGGCTACAGTTTCCTGCGTCCACACGAAGCCAGACGTTCATCATCCAGAATGGAATTGGCCAATCATTGCCACGTAGCAGGAGCCTCTTGAGTAAAAAAACAAGTCTGGGTAAATAAAGGACATTCTCATACCTGGAAACCCCTTATCAGTGCCTAACTTGTTACAGACCAATTCAGACCTTTTGAGCACCCCGTGCTCTTATAAATCTCAACGTTCATCACATCACAGTGAAAAAACACAAATAGAGGGCTTTTGCCCGTATTGCAACGTCTGTGCGCCATATGGGCCTGAAAACTCAATTGCCCTGTACAAGAATACGGCTAAACCGTACGGGTTGACACGAGTATGCATTCTTCCCAATATGACTACATCAGTCCATGGCTCGATGGGGGCTCATGGCTCGTGGGGGGCTCTGGGCGCGCGAGGTTCGCGTTCTGCCGGCGCCCCCTGGCGGACGCGCGGCGGTGGCGGCGGCGAGACGCGACACGGCGCGTCTCATCGAAGACGCTGCACAGACACCGCGGGACACTTGCGCGCACACACACGGAGGCGTCTGTGTACACAGTCTATATAGACTGTATGTGAAGTGTATATAGACTGTATATACACAGTCACCAATCTTGCCCATCGCCCATAAACGTCCCTCCGTCTCAGCGACGTGCCCTGCCTAAAAGCCCGTTCACGTCCCTTCAATGCGGTGGCCTCAGTCGCACGCGTCGTGCCCTCTGCTCGCCCTCCCGATGCTGTCTCTCAAGCGCGCATGTCTCGGCCCAGTCCCCTCGAACGTTGCGTGTTCGATTTGGTTCCGTTGTCATCAGATGCCCCCCCGCCCCAACAACAACATTCAGCCATCAGCTTCCACGACTTCGCGAAATTCGGCTCCCCATTCGAGAGGGGCGCACGAGGCTGGCCGCACATGACTCCCCGAGCCATCATCTCGTGTGCGTTGCGGCTGTCTTCTCTTTGACAGCTGGAGACGCACGGGACCGTGACTGGGGCTCGACGGTGATGACGACGACGACGAAGAAGGGGGTCAAAGTTTCCCCGGCTGCCACCCCGATGCCGGGCCCCACGCAGCCCTGCACCCGTGCCCGGGTGTCGAACCTCGCGAATCCGCGCCCGGCGGCCGCCGCGGCCTCGTGCGGTGCCGCGTCTCCTCCTGCTTCTCCTGCTCCTGTCCCAGGCGCCAGGGGCGGCAGGGCCATGCCGGCCTCGCAGCCCCAACAGAGGGCCCCACCCCCTCCATCCCTCGTGGGCCACGTGGCGCCCCCTTCGTGGCGACCTCTCAAGGCCCCCGGCACGGCAATACCTCACCTGGTGAGGGCCCCCGGCACGATAATACCTCACCTGGTGAGGGCCCCCGCGCCGGGTGGGGGGGCGAGGGGGGCCGCGGTCGGGGCCCCCCTGACCAAGGGGATGAAGGCGTCCCGCTCGGCTCAGGCCATCGGCAGTCTCCTCCTGATGCCCACGTCGGTGCTGCCCAAGGTGAGGGCTACCGGGCCGCGTGCATCATCATCAACCACAACAACGACCACAACAACAACCACCACCACAACAACGATTACAACAACAATCACAACAATGACCACAACAACCACAACAACCACAGCCTGCGCTCGGCCACTGTGTGTCCAAGCGAACGACGGTAAATCTCTGAGTGCTCGTGTAGACGAAGCACCACGCACGAGGATGCTTCAGTTGGAGAAGTTTTAAATCGCGCGCACACCGACCCCGGCTCGTGCGTGCCGAGGTTTGGTCAAACGTGCCCGACCCGGCGTGAGGAGGAGGCCCGCCGCCTTCAGCCAGCAGTGGATGAAGCTTGACGTGCCAAAGCGCGTCAATGACGAGCGGATCGGACGCGTGGAACGCCCTCGCGGACCGCATCTGCGAGCACCCAAACCCGAACTCTCCCCTCGTGCCTCCATGCCGTGCGTGCTGCATTCTCTCGCAAACAAACATCTTCCGCAAATATTCCGCATTTTCGAAACACAGCTCACGAAAAAAAAATGTCGCAAAATAACTTCTCTGTTGTTACAAAGCGCCGTCTCATCTCTCGCAGCATCTCTCTCGCCACACAAAACAAAACGCCTCGCTAGACCCCTCATTACCCAACGCCGCGACATCGCAAATAACATCAACAGACTCGAGGCGAGGCTCACTCACGACAGCAGCAGCAGCCGGGTCCGATGATACTCGAGGAGGGGTGGGGGGGGGTGCAGGTATCAGCGAGGTATGTGCGCACCGCATTCCTCGCCGGCAGTGCCGCATGAAGCCCGCTTATCTGATCCCGGGGCCCCGCTGCCAGGGAGAGGGGGCCCCAGTTGGAGAGGCGACCGCTCCCGGAGGTTGTGGACGGGCGAGCAACTGGCGGGGTCTCCACCTCTCCCAGGTGATCGATTCGTTCATTTAGCCGAGGGGCGTTTGGTTTGCGCTAGAGCCCAGGCAGGCGCAGGAGTTGGTCCCGAGACCGCTGCCGCCAGCCCACCGCTCCGCGCTGCTTTTGGCAGTCGCAGCCTCGCTCGCCGTGAGTGGCTCATCCTCGGCCAGGCACCGCGGCCGCAGGTCCGGGGCTTTCCGCTGGAGTCGGCAGCGCCGGCTGCCCGCAGGCCCTGGCCGGTTCGGAACCTGCTGGACCAGGGACGCGGTCACGGGCCCGCAACGTGGGCCCCGCGAATGATGGGCGCGCTCACGCGAGGGGGCCGCGGCTGCACCGTGCGGCCGCGGCCGTGAAGCGTTCCGCCTTGGCCAATCGTCGGTCGCGTGCTGCGCATCGTAACGGATCCGCTCGTAACCTGCGTCAATGTCAGATCGATTCAAGGCGGCTCGAGATGAGTGGAGAGCGCGGTTCTTACGTTGTGGTTTACACACAGGCGCGGGTTGCACTCACCTGTACAGGTAAGGGTGGCCGCGCTCGCCACTCAACACCTGCTCACTGCACCGCACTCACCACTCAACTCCTGATCACCGCTCTGTTCATCGCTCCGTTCTCATCATCACACCGTGCTCGCCACGCTGCACTCACCACTCAACACCTGCTCACCACACGGCGCTCGCCACACCCACACCGAACCTCACCCCAGGCACGGAGCAAGAGCGAGGAGAACTTGCTGACAACAGCAGTCGCTCTTGTTGCTGATGGTGTTGCTGATGGTGATGGTGGTGCTGCTGCTGATGGTGGTGGCGGTGGTGCCGAGGTGATCCCTGGGCCCGAGAGAGACACTCACCGAGAGATCGAGGGCGCCAGAGCCAAGGCAGCCGTCGGTAAGCACCATGACACGCGCTCCCACCTAACTTTAGAGTCGATAATAAAGAGACACAATAAATAAATACGTGTATTGTGTTTGCGAATAAAGCTTCGCACTCGTTCGGGACGGCCCGCGGCACGGGGTCCCTGGGCATGTGGCGGACTCGAGGCAGGGCCGTGTCAGGAGCGAGTGCCCTCTCCTCGAGTGAGATACAGAATCTCTCACGATCTCTCTTTAGACTGGGAGGAATCCGATGAGCTATGAAGCTTCCTGTGTGCGCACACAAACGGGCGCAAAGAAGTGGGGAGAGATGAGAGGCTTGGACGGTCGTTGAGGAGCAGGAGGAGCGGCGTGTGGATGAGATGGCAGGCAGCGGTGGGGTTGCGCTCGAGGGGAAGTCCCCCGCGGAGATGGAGCGACGGAATCGGCTCGTGTGAAGGATGAAT
>NC_136280.1:744004-789004 GCF_964198595.1 Lampetra fluviatilis | reverse complement strand
GTTCCTGTATGTCCCTCTGTCTTCCTGTGTGTTCCTGTGTGTCCCTCTGTGTCCCTGTGTCCCTCTGTGTTCCTGTGTGTTCCTGTGTCCCTCTGTGTTCCTGTGTGTTCCTGTGTGTCCCTCTGTCTTCCTGTGTGTCCCTCTGTGTCCCTGTGTCCCTCTGTGTTCCTGTGTCCCTCTGTGTTCCTGTGTGTTCCTGTGTCCCTCTGTGTTCCTGTGTGTTCCTGTGTGTCCCTCTGTGTCCCTCTGTGTTCCTGTATGTCCCTCTGTCTTCCTGTGTGTTCCTGTGTGTCCCTCTGTGTTCCTGTATGTCCCTCTGTCTTCCTGTGTGTTCCTGTGTGTCCCTCTGTGTCCCTCTGTGTTCCTGTATGTCCCTCTGTCTTCCTGTGTGTTCCTGTGTGTCCCTCTGTGTTCCTGTATGTCCCTCTGTCTTCCTGTGTGTTCCTGTGTGTCCCTCTGTGTCCCTCTGTGTTCCTGTATGTCCCTCTGTCTTCCTGTGTGTTCCTGTGTGTTCCTGTATGTCCCTCTGTGTTCCTGTATGTCCCTCTGTCTTCCTGTGTGTTCCTGTATGTCCCTCTGTGTTCCTGTATGTCCCTCTGTCTTCCTGTGTGTTCCTGTATGTCCCTCTGTGTTCCTGTGTGTTCCTGTGTGTTCCTGTGTGTTCCTGTATGTCCCTCTGTCTTCCTGTGTGTTCCTGTATGTCCCTCTGTGTTCCTGTATGTCCCTCTGTCTTCCTGTGTGTTCCTGTATGTCCCTCTGTGTTCCTGTATGTCCCTCTGTCTTCCTGTGTGTTCCTGTATGTCCCTCTGTCTTCCTGTGTGTTCCTGTATGTCCCTCTGTGTTCCTGTATGTCCCTCTGTCTTCCTGTGTGTTCCTGTGTGTTCCTCTGTCTTCCTGTGTTCCTGTGTGTTCCTGTATGTCCCTCTGTGTTCCTGTATGTCCCTCTGTCTTCCTGTGTGTTCCTGTATGTCCCTCTGTCTTCCTGTGTGTTCCTGTATGTCCCTCTGTGTTCCTGTGTGTCCCTCTGTCTTCCTGTGTGTTCCTGTGTGTTCCTCTGTTCCTGTGTTCCTCTGTGTTCCTGTGTGTTCCTCTGTGTTCCTGTGTGTTCCTGTGTGTCCCTCTGTGTTCCTCTGTGTTCCTCTGTGTTCCTGTGTGTTCCTGTGTGTCCCTCTGTCTTCCTGTGTGTTCCTCTGTCTTCCTGTGTGTTCCTGTGTGTCCCTCTGTCTTCCTGTGTGTTCCTGTGTGTTCCTCTGTTCCTGTGTTCCTGTGTGTTCCTGTGTGTCCCTCTGTCTTCCTGTGTGTTCCTGTGTGTTCCTCTGTTCCTGTGTGTTCCTGTGTTCCTGTGTGTTCCTGTGTGTCCCTCTGTCTTCCTGTGTGTTCCTGTGTGTTCCTGTATGTCCCTCTGTGTTCCTCTGTGTTCCTGTGTGTTCCTGTGTGTCCCTCTGTCTTCCTGTGTGTTCCTGTGTGTTCCTCTGTTCCTGTGTGTTCCTGTGTTCCTGTGTGTTCCTGTGTGTCCCTCTGTCTTCCTGTGTGTTCCTGTGTGTTCCTGTATGTCCCTCTGTGTTCCTCTGTGTTCCTGTGTGTTCCTGTGTGTTCCTCTGTGTTCCTGTGTGTTCCTGTGTGTCCCTCTGTGTTCCTCTGTGTTCCTCTGTGTTCCTGTGTGTTCCTGTGTTCCTGTGTGTTCCTGTGTGTCCCTCTGTCTTCCTGTGTGTTCCTCTGTCTTCCTGTGTGTTCCTGTGTGTCCCTCTGTCTTCCTGTGTGTTCCTGTGTGTTCCTCTGTTCCTGTGTTCCTGTGTGTTCCTGTGTGTCCCTCTGTCTTCCTGTGTGTTCCTGTGTGTTCCTCTGTTCCTGTGTTCCTGTGTGTTCCTCTGTGTTCCTGTATGTTCCTGTGTTCCTGTGTGTTCCTGTGTGTGTGCGCGTTTTAGTTTCGTTATGGCTTAAACTCTAGCCAGCAGGTAAAACGCGAGTTTGTTGGCGAGCTCCTCTTACGCCCTGGACGCCAGGAAGGGGTGTGGTGTGGCCAGCTACACGCCGTGCCGCCTTTGTCTCTCCAGCGCCGATATTTAATCGCCGCACCTGGAACTTATTGGGGTTGAGTCAACCTATGGGAAGGCCCGAACGGGTACGGATATTCGTCGGTGATTTTGTCCGTGAGCGGGAATCGAACTCGGTCCGCCGTGTTTCGTAGCGTGGCGCGCCAACCGTAGCGCCACCGCTCCACCGCAGACGACGCAGCGACGCAGCAGGGGCTGCGAGTTCGTGAATGGCATCTCGAAGCGAATCCTCCACATGAGCAGAGTGGAGGTGGAGGAGGTGGAGGTGGCTCATTCCAGCACGGACACCACTCGCCCCGGGCAGACAGGCAGACAGGCAGGCAGGCAGGTGTGTAGATATACGAACAGGTGTGTCAGTGGGCAGGCAGGTATGCAGGTTAGATAGGTAACCAGGTGTGTCATCATTTAGGTGTGTGATTAGTTATTCAGGTGTGTCAGTAGGTAGGCGTGTGAGTAACTATTCCGGTATGTCAGTACATAGGTACATGAGTGAATGTGTGTGAATAGCTCGTCAGCGGTGTGAGTAGTGGGTATTGTGTGAGTCCCTACCGAGGCGTGTCGTTACGTAGCCATGCACGTTGGTTGGCACATAGCTATGCAAGTTGGCACGCACATGCTTGTGTGTGTGTATGTGGCGCTTATCGGTGAGGTATGTTAGTGAACAGCAGGCAGGAATGCGAGTAGGAATGAGGTGTGCGGGGAGGCGCCGGGCCGTAGAGGACGCGTCTGGCAGCCGGAAGTGCGCACAGCTGCAACGCACGCAGCTGAGACGCAGCGCGCCGCGGGGACGAATCACCCAGACGCCCTTGCATACGACATGTTCCATGCATCTTTGGTTCTGTCGGTAAAGTCACGTAGGTATAAAATAAAATAGATCACGACGTTTCGGGCGCAACACAAGCGTCCATCATCAGGTGGTCATCAGGTGGTGATGGACGCTTGTGTTGTGCCCGAGACGTCGTGATTTTTTTTTTATATCCATGTGACTTTACCGAAAGAACCAAAGAGTACGGATTCCTGCAGTCACGAAAGCTTCAAATCATTGCATGTTCCATGTCCAAGGAATTACCCAGATAAAAAATATTCGACTATATATTTAAAAACCATCGTGAAACGCGCTGCAGTGTTCGTCCACGACTGCGAGCTGAGAGACCGCGTCACCACACAGATGGATGCGGGAATGCGTGCTTGTACTCGCCACTGCCGAATTCTCACGGGATGCTCGAGGCAATCTTATCGGCTGCTGCTTTAGCGGAGGAGGAGGCGAGGCGCCGCTGGGGATGTCTCCTACGTTCTTCCCGCGTCCGCTGTGCGTCCATCTGTGCGGCGGGGGGAGGGGGGGGAGGCACGGCTACTCGCGTACAATGTGATCCAACGTGAACACAACTCTCCTGTCAAGTTGTGTCGCTCGCAGGGACTTTCCCGGTAAAGAAACATCAAAGACACCGGTTCAGGAACGAAGACTTTCGGAGAAGAACTGGGAGGGGGGGGGGTTGAAATTGTTGCGGCTGCTGCTGCTTAAGCTGAACCAGTCGAGAGGAATTGGGGAAATGGGCCCGCACGCGTCAAGAGGGCAGCTGATGAGAAACGAGAGACGAAACTTGGCTACGGAGCGGAGACCCAGAGACGGCGTCGCAGAGTTTGGAGGTCACGGCTGGGGACACCTGCGGCTGGGAGGGGAGGGGTAGGGGAGAATGGGGGGGGGGGGGTTCGGGGTGGGGGAGTCACCGGTGGACAACACCAAAGGGTTGCCCAACACGTGGAGACCGTCTACAAGACCCCATGCTCATGCTTGATTTTGCTTACTTGTGTTGTCCACAGCTCCGAGCCCGGTGTCCAAGCGCAGCGGGACTCTCAACTCCAAGGAGTCGCTGTCGCCACCGCCGCCCCGGCCGGCCCGGTCCAAGGTCGACCGCCTGCGCCTGGGAATCCTCAAGCGCCCGCCCCAGGGCGGCGGCGGCGGCGGCGGCGGCGGCGGAGGGATCGCGGAGGGGAAGCACACCCGCGCGCGCTTTCACCGCCCGGCCGCGGGAACCGCCGCGGCGGTAGTCGCGAGGGGCGGCGGCGGCGGCACCGGCACCGGCACCAGCGGCACCAGTGGCACCAGCGGCGGCAGCGGTGGCTTCCTGCGCGAGAACCGCTTGAGCAAGTCGCGCTCGGAGAGCCAGATCGCCGAGTGGGCGGCGCTGGAGGAGAAGGTGAAGGAGCTGCTCGAGGTGTCCAACGCCAAGGACGACGAGATCGATAACTTGCGCTCGGCGCTCGAGGACGCGCGCGCCAAGCAGTTCCCCGTGGCCTTCGGGGGGAAGATAGGGCGCGCCGGCAGCCGGAACGAGCCGGGGTCGTTGGCGGACCGAATGGACGACGAGGAGGAGGTAGAGGACGAGGAGGAGGAAGAGGACGGCGAGAGGAGGAATGGGGGGCGGCGGAGGAGGAGGAGGACCCGGGGCAGCGACGGGTCGTGGAGTCGCGGCGACGACGACGGGAGCGACGACGAAGACGGCGGCGGCGAGAGGGTGGAGGCCCTGGAGGCCACGTTCGCGCAGAAGGTGCGGGACAAGGAGGAGGCCTGCGCTCGGCTCGCCGAGCAGAAGCGCCAGCTGCAGCTGGAGCTGCGGCGCGTCGACGCGGAGAACCGGACGCTGCGGCGCCGCCTGCAGGAGACGGAGCCGGGCGGCGGAGCGCCGCACAGCACCGACAGCAGCTCCATGGAGAGTCTGCGCAGCGTGAGCGTGGGCGACGTGAGGCCGTGCCGCAAGGCGCCCTCGACCGCCGGCCCCGACCCGGCGGCCCCGGACGACTCGCTCTGGAGCGCCGTCGGGAGGTCCATCGGCACGGCCGAGCGAGGGGGCGCGCCCGGCGGCGGCGCCGCGGCCGGCCTGGCGGTGCGGGCGGAGCGCGAGGAGGAGCTCCGGCAGCTGAGCCAGGTGAGCCGGGTGAGCCAGGTGAGCTGGGTGAGCCGGGTGAGCCGGGTGGGAGTCTCCTCCGGGGGCGCGGTGGCGCGACCCCCCCGTGAGCTCCCTCACGGGTGCCGCACGAACCGCGCAGCGGATCTGGCATTGCTGCGGCCGTGCACAATCATGTCCTGTCCTCCCTTCACACGTCCCTACACTCCTTCCCTCTGCTCACTGTCTCTCGCTGTTCTCCCTCCCTCCCTGTGCCCTCCCCCTCTCTCTGTCCATCTATCATTATGACCTCTCTCCATGTCTGCCTCCCTTTTCCCTTCTCCATTCCCCGTCGCTCTCTCCCTGTTGTCCACCCGTCCCTTCTCTCTCTCTCCTCTTTAGATGTCCCCCCCCCTCCCTCCCTCTCTGCCCCTCTTTCTCCCTCTGCATCTCTCTCCTGCTCCATCTCTCTCTTTCCTGTCTGTCCTCTCTCACTGTGTCTCCGTGTCCCACTCTCTCTGTCTCCTCTCCATCTCTCCTTATCGCTCTCCCTGTCTCCCCCTTCCATCTCCACGCATCACCCACCGTCACCACCCACAGTCACCACCCACCGTCACCACCATCAACACCACCCATCAACACCCATCGTAAGCAGACAAATGGCCTCTTCATATTCCTCCCTCCACATAACAGAAGTTGTGCACTATTTTGCACATGCCATTCTTTAAAATAAAATAATATTAAAACTCCTATTAGCACGGTTGGCTACGTACGGTGCGAAATCATTTCAAATTGCATCGAGACATAGTCTTCAGAACCCTGCTGTGTAGGGGGAGACTAGGAGTGAGACTCTCCTGTTTAAACAAGTGGAATGATGATGAAGATGATGCTGATGTTGGTTATAATGATGATTTTGACGGATGTTGATGACGGCGATTATGACGTTGCCGATGATTATAACGACGACCACGACGTCGATGCTTCGGCAGGAGAAGGAGCGCCTGTGCGTGGAGCGGGCGGCGCTGGTCAGCGCGCTGTGCCAGCAGGGAGAGCGCGTGGCGCGCCTGGCGCGGGAGAACGCGCGCCTGCGCCGCCTGCTGGACCGCGCCGGCGCGGCCGGCGGGCCCTGGCCGGGAGAGCACGGGGAGGAGGAGGACGAGGAGGAGGAGGAGCGGTCAGACGAGACCTGGGGGGGGTTCCCGGGGTCCCCCCACCCCCCCGAGAGCCTCGACTCGGTCAGCGCGAGGAGCAGCGCCAGCGACGTGGTGCCCAGGGGAGGAGGGGGAGGGGCGGCGGTGCCGTGGGCCGGCTCGGCCCGGGAGCGACCCGGGGGACGACGTCGCGCCGGCGCCGCCGCGGCGGACGACGCGAGGTCGCCGTTGGGGGGCCCCGGGGACGATGCGGCCTCGCGGGGGGCGCGCACGGACAGCGGCAGCAGCGCGTAAGGCAGCCCCCCCCCCACACACGCACAGACGTGCACGAGCCGCGCCCCCCGCTGCGGCGCATGCCGTGACGAGGCAACGCCCCACAGCGCACGCTGTGGGGGTGGGGGGGGTGTCCCCCCCGCCCCCATAGGCGGCGTGGAGGTGGTGCGGTGAGGCTGTCACCGGCGCTGATAGCGCAGGAATTTGCGCGATCTGCTCACGCGTTCTTGCGCAGCCATGCGGAGTGGTGCGGTAGCCGTGCCTGCCACTGTCATTCCTGCGTGTGCGTGTGTCACTGAGTGTGCGTGTGTCACTGTGTGTGTGTGCTGGCCACCCCACTCCCCTCGTGTGCCGTGCCGGCCTTCATAGGTGCTCGCTGACAGCACTTGCCCCAACAGTCTGTTCAGGCTACACGGGCGGTCTTTTTCTTTACGTTGAACCGTGCTAATCGGAGGTGCAGGTGTTTGTCTGTGTGTGTGCGCGGCTCTGAGTGTTTGTCCTTGAGTGTGTCACTGTGTGTGTCACTGTGTGTGTCACTGCGTGTGTGCAGCGAGTTGGTATCCGCAGTGCAGTCCGCAGGGAGTGGGGATATTTGTTCAATCTCCGTGGAAATGTTTTTGTTTCCTGCCCATGGAGCTGTAGTTTCCACATTGGAGAGCGGCGTGCGGCGTGCGAGGCCGCGCCACGGAGCGGTCACGCCCGCGTGTCCCCCCCCCCTCGCTCGCGGTGCCGCCTGCTGCCAGCTGATGCGGCGTGGCTGAGCGTGTGCGGGGGAGGGGATTGGTGGCGCAGCGGTTAGCGTGCTGTATTGCGAACCCCAAGGACCCGAGTTGATTCCCGATCACGGCCAACACCCGTGACGATTATCTGAACCGATCCTGGGCTTCCCCTAGGGCGTCGTTCTTAATTGCAAGGCCCCACGGGCCACTGGCGGCCCCTCGTGGCCTTTAGTGCGGCCCCTGACAATGCACAAAGAGTGAAAACACCACCCCAGCATCATCATCATCATCACTGTCATCGTGCTGCTGTCAAACCCCCAATGGTTTCAGCCCTCACACTGATGATGACTTTTTTCAGCAAAAGTGGCCCCCCCTCCGAACATTACTGCCCTAGGTAAATAATTACCTGGTGCGGTGTGCAAACATCGCGACTGGGGAGACAAAGGTGGTCGGGCGTGGTGCCGGCCACCCACCCCCTCGTGTGCCGTACCGGCCTTCGTAGGTTCTACTCTCCGGCAGCACTTGCCCCGACAGTCTGTTGAGGCTACACAGGGGCTCTTTGTCCGTGTGCGCGTGCCTGCCGCCGCCCCAGGCTGCTGTGCCAGTCGCCCGGCTCGGGAGTGCTGGCGGGCGTGGAGCTGGAGCAGCTGCTGGAGATCCAGACGCAGCTGAGCGAGTCGCTGCTGGCGGCGGAGCAGGAGTGCCGGGAGGCTCGCGCCACGGTGGCCGCGCTCTCCCGGCGCGAGCGCTCCGACCTCGCCGCCGCCCGGGGAGGCCGGACGCCGGGAGAAGGTCGCGGCGCGGGACGGGAGAGCCCCCTGCCCACGCCGGCACCGAGGCAGCTGCTGAAGGGCGGCCGGCCGGGCCGGGAGAGGAGCGCCACCCCGGACGGGGCGCCGGCGCTCCGCAGCGCCCACACGCAGACGGAGGAGGCGCGGGAGCCGAGAGCGAGTGGCGCTAACGACGGCGACGAGGAGGACGGCGACGTGAAGAGAGGTCGCGCCGAGATCGGCCGCCTGCGGGAGGCGATGGCGCAGGTACGGAGCGCCGGCGCTGTCCCCCCCCCCCTCCCCCCCGCCCCGTCCATGGCTGTGCCGGTGTCTCCGAGCCGATCCGGCCACGTGGCTCAGCGGGTTGCGAGTTCAAATTCTGATTGGGGGTTGACTCGGTCCATCATCCTTCCAGGGTCGATAATACGAGTACCACTTTGTGGAGAAGTCAATAGTGGTCATCCTATAAATAGACTTTCCCCTGCCATGGGAATGTGGAACCAATTACTGGGGGTGCGCAGTCCCCCCCCCCGCGCCCCCGACGACCCGTGTGGAGGCCGTGGCGCGGCACGCCCGGCGAGGAGGAATGCCGTCGCGGTGACTCGAGTGGCGCGCCCACAATTAGTGGCGCGCAAAGTCACCGTCGGTTCCCCATTGTGCCGAGAAAACAATCACCCCACCGCATCACCACCACCACCGCCGTCCCGCGGTCACTCACGGTGCCGTGCTCCGGCCGCCGTGAGTGACCGCAGCCTCTCGGTGTGTGCGGCCGCTGCTTGGGGATCGGCGATTCCCAGTCGACGTCCAGGCGATGACGCTGTGGCGGAGCGGCGATCCTGGCGCGAGACGGAGCGGTGTCTTATCCAGAGACGCGCTGCGGAGGAAAGTGGAGTTTAGAGTCCTCACCCCGAACCGCCGGCAGATTTGGACACCGCCGAGACACCGCCGTGCCGTGTGCCACAAGTGCACGTGTGCGTCACGTGACACCTCCGTGCCATGTGCCACAAGTGCACGTGTGCGTCACGTGACACCTCCGTGCCGTGTGCCACAGGTGCACGTGTGCGTCACGTGACACGCCGTGCCGTGTGCCACAAGTGCACGTGTGCGTCACGTGACACCTCCGTGCCGTGTGCCACAGGTGCACGTGTGCGTCACGTGACACCTCCGTGCCGTGTGCCACAAGTGCACGTGTGCGTCACGTGACACCTCCATGCCATGTGCCACAAGTGCACGTGTGCGTCACGTGACACCTCCATGCCATGTGCCACAAGTGCACGTGTGCGTCACGTGACACGCCGTGCCGTGTGCCACAAGTGCACGTGTGCGTCAAGTGACACCTCCGTGCCGTGTGCCACAAGTGCACGTGTGCGTCACGTGACACGCCGTGCCGTGTGCCACAAGTGCACGTGTGCGTCAAGTGACACCTCCGTGCCGTGTGCTACAAGTGCACGTGTGCGTCACGTGACACGCCGTGCCGTGTGCCACAAGTGCACGTGTGCGTCAAGTGACACCTCCGTGCCATGTGCCACAAGTGCACGTGTGCGTCACGTGACACGCCGTGCCATGTGCCACAAGTGCACGTGTGCGTCACGTGACACGCCGTGCCGTGTGCCACGCACGCGACACGGTCCATGATATCCGCTTCACGTGTCCTGGAAAACTCCGGGAACTTCCGGATAATTTACATTGCTTTGGCCTCTCGAGCCCTTCCATAACATGGTCGTAATCTACAATGTGATTATAATTTTATTATAATTTACAACATGATTCTAATTTACATCACTTAAGTCTCTCAAGCCCTTCGAGAACATAACTCAAACTTACATCCCTCGGCTATCACTGCGAGGACACCGTTAGCCACATATCTAGCAGGCCTTCAGAACGTCATCATAACGTGCATCGCTTAGCTTCGGTATCCCTTTCACAAGGACATCGTTACGTTTTACATCGGTCGCTCAAGTCAGGACGGTCCCGACGAGTGGTTCCCACCACTGTGGTCCATTGCACAAGTCACGTGATCGTCAATAAGAAGCGAGGTTGTAGTTTTTATGGCCGTTTAACCGACACTCAACAGCGCTCGTGGAGTTTTATTGGAGGGATGTAGCCCTATTGGCGCGTGGTGGCACGTGAAACGCGTGTGAGAGCTGGCGGTGGTGCAGGTGCCGAAACGTTGGGCACCGTTGCTCTGTCCGCTCGTGTTAGATGGCATGATGTAGTTCACCACCATCGACATCGTCGTCATCGTGATCATCATCATCATCACACACTGGGGTGTGAGCTGTGATGTGACGATGGGAGATGTGATGATGGTCAATATGACAGGACACGTGATGATTTGATGATGGGATGATGTGATGATGGGTGATATGACAGGACGTGTGATGACGTAGTGATGGGATGATGGGTGATATGACAGGACGTGTGATGACGTGGTGATGGAATGATGTGATGATGGGCGATATGACAGGACGTGTGATGACGTAGTGATGGGATGATGGGATGATGGGTGATATGACAGGACGTGTGATGACGTGGTGTTTGAATGATGTGATGATGGGCGATATGACAGGACGTGTGATGACGTGATGGGCGGCATCCCAGCTGTGAGATGCAGGAATGACCGGCATGCACTCACCCCTTGAGGGGACCCCCTGTGGGGGGGGGGGGGGGCTGACCCGGCCCCACCAGTCCGGCCGGTCCGTACAGTGGACCACAGCCCCATACAGTGCGCCAACACCCGTGGTCACCTTGTGTAGTGAGGGGCGGTAAATTAAAGAGATTACCTCACCTGTGCTCACCTGGGTTTACCTGTGCTCACCTATCCCCACCTGTGCCCACCTGTGCCCACCTGTACTCACCTGTGCCCACCTCTGCTCACCTTTGCTCACCTGTGCTCGCCACAGCTATGACAGTGGCAGCTTTCTCGCGATATTAACTCGGTTTGTGGTGCAGAGTTATTCCAGTGGCCTAGGGGATTGACCTGGCGGTAGCTCTAGGAGATTGAGATGAGTGGAGCTCGGGGACTGGCTCGGTACCAGGTGCCCTGGAAGTACAGTCCAGCGACTCCATGAATGCTCCAATGTGTTCTGTTCAAGTTTCCTTTAATCGAGGTGGCTATGGCTCAGCTGCCCGTGGTTAAACCGGGTCCTCAAGTGCAGCGGGTTGATGGTCTAAGCCCAGTCACACCCAATGACTGCACACAAAAAAAACTAACTTATCATTCAATGTATTTTTGCTGAATTCAGCCGATGCCAACTCTGCTGTCTCAACTTGTTGCGGTTTGATTGGCATGCGACAGATGGCTCTGTCGCCGGGCGAGCGAGAGGTTGGAAGTCATAGGAGCTATGAAGTACCTCTGTAACGTCGTCTTCCACGTGCCGTTTTCTTACACGGGCCGATGCCAACGTGTTCTGCGGCGATTCCGAAAAAGTAAATGTCGCCGACAGCATCGCAGCAGTAACATTTTGGAGATTTTTTCACTTGAACCGATTTTTTGCGTTTCTCCTCCACCTCCCCCGCAGCTCCAAGCGCAACGGGAGACGCAGCAGCGGGAGATGGAGCGGAGGGTGGAGGAGCTGAGCGACGCGCTGCAGGAGCGCCAAAGCGAGGCCGCGCGGCTGCAGGAGGAGCTCGTCTCGACGCGGTCGCAGCTCCGTGGCGAGGACCAGCGGCGCGAGCAGCAGCTGAGGCAGGAGGTGGAGAGGTTGGGACGGGAGAACGAGGAACTGCAGACGGAGCTGGAAGCGGCGAGGCAGCAGCTCCAGCATCGCGAGGAGCGGCTGAGCCGGGAGATTGAAATGCTGAGACTGGAGAAGGAGGGGCAGGAGAAAATGTTGAGCTCAACAAAGTCACAGCTTGAGGGCACGGCTCAACTTCGTGAGGAGGAGCTGACGCGGGAGATAGAGAAACTGAGGTCAGAGAAGGAAGAGCTGGATAAAAAGTTGACCTCGTCGAAGTCCCAGCTGCAGGCGAAGTCTCAACAACGCGAGCAGCAGCTGAGGCTGGAGGTGGAGAGGTTGGGACGGGAGAAGGAGGAGCTGCAGAAAGAGCTCGAAGCGGCGAGGTCGCAGCTCCAGGTCAGGGTTCGGCACCTTGAGGAGGAGCTGAGACAGGAGGTGGAGAGGTTGGGACGGGAGAAGGAGGAGCTGGAGAAGCAGCTGGGCTCGTCGAGGTCGCAGCTGCAGGCCGAGGCTCAGCAGCGCGAGCAGCAGCTGAGACAGGAGGTTGAGAAGTTGGGACGGGAGAGGGAGGAGCTGCAGGGAGAGCTGGAAGCGGCGAGGCAGCAGCTCCGCAGCGAGGCCGCGCGCCACGAGAGCCAACTCGGCCTCGCGGTGGACAAGCTGAGGAGCGAGAAGGAGGACGCGGAGAGGGAGCTCGCCTCGAGCCGCTCGCAGCTCCACGGCCAGGCCCAGCTGCGCGAGGCCGAGCTGGCCCGAGAGGCGGGGGCCCTGCGCGAGGAGAAGGAGGCCCTGCGGGCCGAGCTGAACGGCGCCCGCGCGCGGCTCGCCGAGGAGGCCGCGGACCACACGGCCGAGATGGCCCGATCCGGCGCCGAGCTCCGGCAGGGGCGAGCGGATCTGGAGCAGGGGCTCCGGGCCGCCGCCGAAGCCCGGGCCCGCCAGGCCGAGCTGAGCCGGGCCGTCGAGAGCCTGCGGCTCGACAAGGACGGCCTGGAGAAGGAGCTGAGCGCCGCCGGGACGCGTCTGCAGGGCGAGGCGGAGCGACGCGAGCAGGAGCTGAGCCGGGCGGCCGAGGCTCTGCGGCTGGACAAGGCCGCGCTGGAGGAGCGCGTGGCCGCGCTGCAGCAGCAGCAGCAGCAGCAGAGGCTCCGGCGCGACGAGGCGGCCGCCCGGACCGTCGAGGAGCTGCGGCGGGAGAACGACGGCCTGCGCGGGGAGCTGAGCGCCGCCGCCGCCGCCGTGGCGCGCGGCCCGCCCCGCGAAGAGGAGCGGGGCCTCGGGCAGGAGAGGGACAAGCTGCGGGGAGAGCTGGGCGCCCTGCGCGGGGAGAAGGCCGGCCTGGAAGCGGAGCTGGCCCGCCTGCGGGAGGGCCTCGACGAGCTGGAGGACGAGGTGGAGCAGCACCGCGCGCTCAGGCGCCACGGGGACCACCGCCTCGCCGAGATGCAGGGTGAGGCCCCCCCCCCGCGCCCGCTCCGCCGTGGCGTCTGCGGAAGCTTCGGCTTCCTCGGCCTTCACTTCTCGATAGCGAAACGCTTTTGTTGTTGGCTGCCGCATTCGTCCCGGGCCTTGGGCCGGCGGATTGAAGCTCGGAGTTTCTGCGCGCTGGGAGGAGGCGGCGGCGGGGGGCCCGCGTCTCAGCACTGTGACGTTCTGATCCCGTGCCTCTACTGCACACACTGCGGTACAAATAAGGATTCTAATCCTGAGAGCGCTGCGACCGCGCTGTGGCCAGCAGGGGGCAGCATCGCTCCGCGTGTCTCGCCGCAGCGGACCGAGCAGGTGGTTGGGGGGGTGGGGTCTGAGTTGGGGCAGGCTCTATCCCCTGCTCGGTGGAGCTGGTGGTGGTCGGCCGGGCTCGCTCCACTGCTAGCTGCATCTCTGTCTTAGAAAGTTGAAGTGGTTAATCCATCATTGGGGGGCACGCGTGCCCCCCACTGGGCGCTGAGTTACTACGTGTGAGGGGGGCGGGACTTGGGGTGGGGGGGGAAGTGTTGACTTTCGTTTTCTGTCGTAGAGGAGTTTAGACGTTTGTAAAGTTGTACAGTATATTAAAAGTTATATAAGTGATCATTCACTGTGTAACAAAAACACATTTTTTGTTCCCGGGTAGTAAGTGTTATTTTCCAATTGCTTATGCCTCAAAAGTACAGAAAATGGCTAGCATTCCCCACAAAGCTTTTGTGATCAGGACAGTGGTAACACGTAAAGTCCTGGTCACAAAAGCAAAATTTGTGGGGAATACTAGCCATTTCGTATACTTTTAAGGCATAAGCAATTAGAAAATTACACTTACTACCCAGGAACAAAAATCGTGTTAGATAGTAATAACCTTTTACCCCTCCCGCCACGCTACATGTTGCTGGGTACAACCAGGGATTAACTGGACCTTATGGCGGTACCCCGGGGTACCATAGCACCCCGGCTCTCGCTTAATGTCCGTGATGCAGTAATTTTTAGTCTGTTGATGGTCGTCGATGCAGCAATCGACTCATCTGGACGAGCTGTACTCACGATGCACCACGACGGTGCGTGCCGCGAGCGTTCAGGGTTTCAGCGCAATCGTCCTCGCTGCGTTATCGACATCGCGGAGTAGCACCACTGATTACGGATTGATTGGTACCCCAGTGCGGAGTGAAGTACACCCCTGGACAAAAATAGTGTCTCAGAAATAACATATTCAATTGTCTCGGCCAGCTTGTGTTATTTGGTGCCCCGGGGTACCGCCATGAGGATCAACTTCTCATGGAATAATTTCCAGCTCCCCCCAACAACCCAACCCTCTGGACCACCACATCCCCACCCACCACCCAACCCCGACAGTGAGGGAGACATATTTTCTGGAGCTCAGCTCCCGGCTGCTTCCTCCACTCCACCTGATTCGCCAACCGTGTTCCCAGTTGCCGTGGATGCAGCAGTACAGCCTGAGTTGTGGGCGCCGGCTGTTTATTCCGTGTTCCAGCGCTCCACGGTGGCGAGGTGTGAATGACCTCGCCTGGTGAGAACAAGGTCGTGGGTTCGATCCTGACCCTGGCGCTGGGATACATTTTGAATGTGCATGCTCTGCGTGTGGTCGTGTGGATTTTTCTCCGGGTCCACCAGTTTTTCCCTCCACATTTAGAAACACGCTTTCAGAGTATTTGGCTGCGATAAATTTCCACGCGATAAGCCACATTTTTCCGAGCTATCATTTGTGGCCAGGTCGCTTCTGAAAAGGAGCGTTCTACCTCAGTGGGCCCTGCCTGGTAAAATAAAAATAAAACGTTTAGTTTCCCTTCATTATGTTCACTTCAAAGTTGGTGACCGTGGCGCTTTTGTTGACTTTGGGAGAGCGTTCGATCGTCTCAATCGGACGCAGTTGTTGGACGTTTCTCAAGAACATTGGATTCGATCGGAAAGACAGGAGGCTGATTCCGGGCCTTACCCGTGGGACAAACAGCAGCGGGAGTCACGGGTGGAGAATGAGATCCAAGAATCACAGCAGGGGGCAGTGGGGCAGAGTCGCCCGCTGTCAGCCATCAGATCGCTAGTTCACGACTCCGTTAAATCGCGATCCGGCCACGGCTAACGTCAGCGGCGATGGACATGTGAACCACTGGGCTGCGTGGCGAAGTCCGGTCAAACAACCCCCGTGGCTGACAACATTGTGAGCAGGTCGTCATCCAGCAGTGGGTTGATAATGGTCCGTACAATGGCGATGATGTTTAATCTCTCATAATGTTTTGGTTGAATATACTAATCGCATCTCACGATCGTAGAGGAACTCCAGACAAGTGGGGGAGGCAGCAGCAGCAGTAGCCAGGAGCTGAGTCGACGCTACAATAGTTTCTCCAAGCTCTGCAGGGAAGCTTTGACGGGTCTTGATGATGGCGAGTAAAAGCTGGTGGGCAAAGGGTTAAATCAGTTCGTGTTTGCTGCCCATTCTGAGAAGGGGCTGGGAAAGTCTCTTGGATGGTTTCAATTAAATCGTCACGGAGCATGGCGCGGCACGGTGCGATTATCGCTGCGGCGACGGTAAGCGTCCCGCTGTCTCCCGAGGTGGGGGGGGGGTGGGGCAAGCGGTTGTGCCCGAGAGTGATGGGGGGGGGGGCTTGGCACGAGCCTGGTTCTGCTCCTGAAACAGCTCCCAGGATGTGGAGCGGAACGTCGGACATCGTGCCGAACACTGCAAATCCGTCGGAGTAAATATATTGGGCATGCGGTGTGCGCGATGGGAATCGATCGGCGTCGCGGGCGACCGGGGAGCCCTGCCGCGCGAGTGCCAGGGTCGGCGTCGCGGCCATCGGAGACCAGTGGGGGGCCACCAGACGGGCAGATTGGGCCGGCGCTGGGAGGCACTGGCGGATGGGGACAGGAACTCCGTGTCCCCTCCCTCCCGGCACGGTCAACCGTGCTGCCCTTGTCGCGTTCGCTCGTTGCCCTCGTCGCGTTCACTCGTCGCCGGGTCGAGTGCACGACCCGCGCGATGGAGCGACGGGGAAAGGCTCGAGTGCATGTGCCGGTTGGATTATTTCACCGCAGGGTCACGAGAGATTGAGACGGCTTGGGGGGAGGCCGGTCGTGGATCGACCATAGCCACTGAAGCTGATGGTGATAAATATAATATAAATATTATATCTGCAGCCGTCTGGATGACACGTGCTTTTCGCCGTCTGCGAAATGGAAAACCGAGCAGAGCCCCGGCCCCCGTTAACCTCTGACCTTTCGTAGAGCTGAGTGCGTCCGACGGCTGATGAGGCCGGAGGCAAAAATGCCGAACCCCGGGGGAGCGCCCTCTCGCCGAGGAGAAATCGCCTCCCATTTGCCACCTGCCTGCCTGGGGGGCGGCTCAGGCGACGCCGATCAATGGCTCCGCGTGGCTCCGCGTGGCTCCGAGCGCCACTCTGCTCGTTTATCGTTTTCCGTCAAGAAGGAGAATTCCTGGAACCAATTTCTCTAACAGCGCGCGTGGATGGCGCGTGGATGGCGCGGGCTCGTCCGTGCATCCACGTGCGTGTGTGCGGAAGACCCTGAAGCGTTGGCACTCGGGGCTTTAAGGGGCTTTTAAGGGGGCTGAGCCACCGCTGATGAACGCTCAGCCCCCCACCGTTCTTTGTTCTTCTGGTCAAATATTAGCCAGGGAATAATTGTGCTGAGCTGAGCTCCAGAATATGTTTCCTCAAGTAATTTGTGTGAAATTAAGGCCTGCGATGATCACAGCACCCTCATTGCAGCACAAATCCCATCGGATCTCGGGTTCGAGGTGACCGGTGCCTCGAGATCCCACGACCAGGGATTTCCAGGCATGGGGCGGCGAGGTTGCAGCCAGTAAATGGGGGTGCCGTGCCCCCCCCCCCCCCCCCGCTCCCTCTTCCGAGTTCTCACTCGTGGCAATTTATGATGATGAGGGTTATGATAAGTCCAGAATGAATACATGGTGGCGTTCTGGATTGGCTTCATTCAGCAGTGGATTTTTCATGGCTGACGACGACGATGATGACGATGAGGAATCGCCGAGATTGGAAGGGCGCTCGCTATTGGTCGATGTCGCGATTACTCCGGGGCGCCCGAGGCCTCGCGATCTGACGCCGTGCGTGCCCCGTGGGGGTTTGGAGCGTCCGGCCGTCGGCGCGTTAATTTTGTTTTAATTTTATTTTGTAATAAATCTTCTTCGGTTTCCCGTCCAGCGCCACGGGCGGCACGCGGCCCAAATCTGCACCGTCATCGCGCTCGAAGCCGCGGTGTCCGTTAACGCGCGCAAACTCGCGCACCTCCCGCAACACCCTTTGTCGATCCACTGCTGGATGAGTGCCCATCCACGTCCTGGTGGGTGGAGGCCAGCCCATGCAGTCGCAAGATGGGGGGGTTCTTTGACCATACTTCCCCGTGCTGGTTTGCACGGGTTGGCGAAGGGGTGGGCGACAGCACCGCTGTTGTTGGCCGTGGCTGGGAATCGGACTCGGATCGCCGGTCTCGTCTCGCGGTACGGGAACCACTGGGTCTCCACTGCCTCCCCTCCCCATCGAGGGTGCGGTGGTGCGAGGCCGCGTGGACTCCCTGAAGGTCGGACGCGGTGCACGGGAAGGTGTGGTGCCCCCTACCACGGGAACCGTAAAGGTCACGGATCTTGGAAGCAGTTCTGCGACGTCACCTTCCACGGACCTCGAACTAACGCACTGCGCGACGCTCCGAAAGGATCCACAGCGAAGGTGCAAAGAAATCCCAAATAATCAAACGACATGGAAACGACCGTTAGCGTTTTTATTTTCTCGTCACATTCTCCCGGTTCCTCCTCGAGGGCCAAGCTGCTCGGGGCCACGCGGCGAGCGCCTCTGCCCTCCCGGTCGGCCGTGAGGGCCGGCACGTACGTGAGGGCCGGCACGTACGTGAGGGCCGGCACGTACGTGAGGGCCGGCACGTACGTGAGGGCCGGCACGTACGTGAGGGCCGGCACGTACGTGAGGGCCGGCACGTACGTGAGGGCCGGCACGTACGTGAGGGCCGGCACGTACGCCGGCGGGGACCGGAGGCTCGCGGCGTCCACGGGGACACCGCCGCCGCTCGATATTTATTTGCGAGACAATTACCGAGCCGGCTGATCGCTGCCGCTCGGCACGACGCGCGTAATAAACGCGCCCGGGAGAGCGCGGGAGGTCACTGCGGAGGAATCAAACACGGCCGCTTTCACGGCTGTCGGAGCCGCGCTAATGCAGGGCGCGGGAGGCTCGGCGGGACTGAGTGGGTCCCGCGTGGGCCTTGAATATTGATCGCGGCTCCACGGGGCTCCGCTCTCACGCTCCGCAACTCAACGACGCGTCCGCCGGTCGTGCCGCGCGTTCCGTTCGGCACCGCGTCTGACATTTCGCTCGGCGTGCCAGGGAGCTCGTTAAGAAATCGAATTGAGTTCAGCTTTATTTTTTTCCTGAAGAAGCTTCCGGCACGTGGAGCGAACCGTCGGACGTCATAACCGAACGACGGGCGGCACGACCCGGAATCCCGTCCGCGGGCTGCCCCGATCGTTATCGATCGGCGTCGCAGGCGATCGGGGAGACCCCCGGCCGAGCCGATGCCACGCGTGATGCAGCGTCGCGGCCGTCGGGGCCCAGCGCCGGGAGGCGCCGGCAGACACCAACAGGCGCACGTGTCCTCTCTCCCGGCACAATGAGCCCCTTAGCCCTGCGGCGTTTTGGCAATCGGTGGCGTCTTTTCCCAGCTTTGCGGGTGACCTTCCTCCCAAGCCAGTCTCGCCGAGGTTAAAGCCGCTTTCCGGTCGTGCGGAGGCCTGAACACCAGATTGACAGCCCTCTGTGTGAGGCCTGAATCGCCGGGAACCGGCGGCGCTACCGCCTCTACCTCCGGTGCAATCCGAACCCCCCCCCCCCCAAACCGTCTCCCCCCCGTGGCTCACGATCGCTCATTAGCAGACAGCTTAACGGCTCCTGATTACTGAGCCGATTGGTGCGGCGTCCGTGGGGAAGTGAGGCCCTGCCGTGGAGGAGAAGCGATCGCAAGACGCGCCGCTCGCGAGCGCCGTTCAGTCGTCGCCGTGCATTGCATTCACTCCACGTTCACTCCACATTCACTCCACGTTCACTCCACATTCACTCCACGTTCACGCCGTGCGTTCACGCCGTGCGCTGCATTCACACCGCACTGCCGGTCCGACCCTCCGCAGGTGCGACCCAGAAGCTGGAGGACGAGAAGCTGAGTCTGGAGAAGCAGCTGAAGGTGCTGGAGAAGAAGATGAAGGTGAGCGGCGGTGACGGCGCCGGTGAAGCGGCACTCGCCACCCACTCACCCACTCGCCCACTCACCCACTCACCCACTCACCCACTCGCCCACTCGCCCACTCGCCCACTCGCCCACTCACCCAGCCACCGAGCCACCCACTCACCCACTCACCCACTCGCCCACTCGCCCACTCACCCAGCCACTTCCCTCCCACTCACCCAGCCACCCAGCCACCCACTCACCCACTCGCCCACTCGCCCACTCACCCAGCCACCCAGCCACCCACTCACCCACTCACCCACTCGCCCACTCACCCACTCGCCCAGCCACCCACTCACCCACTCACCCACTCACCCACTCACCCAGCCACCCAGCCACCCACTCACCCACTCGCCCACTCGCCCACTCACCCACTCACCCACTCACCCTCTCACCCACTCGCCCACTCGCCCACTCACCCACTCACCCACTCACCCACTCGCCCACTCACCCACTCACCCAGCCACCCACTCGCCCACTCACCCACTCGCCCACTCACCCACTCACCCACTCACCCACTCACCCAGCCACCCACTCACCCACTCACCCAGCCACCCACTCGCCCACTCGCCCACTCACCCACTCACCCACTCGCCCACTCACCCACTCACCCAGCCACCCACTCGCCCACTCACCCACTCGCCCACTCACCCACTCACCCACTCACCCACTCACCCACTCACCCAGCCACCCACTCACCCACTCACCCAGCCACCCACTCGCCCACTCACCCACTCACCCACTCGCCCACTCACCCACTCGCCCACTCACCCACTCGCCCACTCACCCACTCACCCACTCACCCACTCACCCACATGCTGCATTGCCACTTCCCTCCCACTGCTGGGCTGTGGGACTCCCTCTCCCATCGTCTCTTTTACCCAAAGCTCTTGCGACAGTCTTCTTGCTCGGCTCAGCACACGCGAGTGCTGGCTGCTTGGCGCATTTGGCCTTTGGGCCCGTGCTCAATAACCAACAACGATAATAAAGACACTCAAAAGTAAAGCTCTGCTTTCAAATTCACCAGAATCCCGCGAATCAAAACTTTGCGACCGATCGCCCGGAGAGCGGTTTTTGTTTTTGACCGCCAACGACCTCTCATGACCCCCGCCCCCCACAATGCACCAGGACGACGCGGAGGAGTGGCGGCAGTTCCAGGCCGATCTGCAGGTCGCGGTGGTGATCGCCAACGACATCAAGGAGGAGGCGGAGGAGGAGGTGGCGTCGCTCAGACGCCGCCTGCAGGAGGCGACCTCCGCCGGCCCTCTGCACGACGGAGCCAGGTGGGTGACAGCGGCAGGGCCCGGCACGATCCCGGCACGATCCCGGCACGATCCCGGCACGATCCCGGCACGATCCCGACGAGGTTCGAGCATCAAATAAATTGCCGCCGCGGCGGAACGGTTATCGCGCGTGCGACTTTCGCATCCAGATGTCGATTCCATCTCCCGGCGTGGCGCTCGAAACGATAACGGCGCAAGTCTCCCTCTAACCTTGATCTCGGCTCGCCCGGACGCACCGCGCTTCAGTCGATGAGGATGCTGAACGAGTGCCGTGGTTTGGCGCCACCAGGCCGGAGGAGACGGCGAGCGGCGGGCACAACGGGACCGTCGGCGATGGTGCCGCGACCCCGGCGCCGGCGACGCGAACCCGGCCGAGTCCCGGCGCCGCCAATCCTAAACCCGCGCCGAAGCCACGGGGGCCCCCAGGTGCCGCCACACGCCCCCCCCCTCCCCTCACCACGCGTCACACAGGTTCACTGTGGTCAGTCGCCCCCTTGTCTCTCTGCTATCGCTACTGGCATGGTTACAGTTCCCGTGAACTTCACTAATTGATTCCTCGAACCCGTCATGAAGACTGTCATCCACACAGTGTACAAGCACCAGACTGCAGGACACAACAACGCACTCGCTCAACAGTCTCGCTCGCTCACACACGCACACACCCACTCATCCGCTCCCCCACCCACTCACAAACTCGCTCGTTCACTTTGCTCAAGTCAAGAAAGACGACTAACTATTTTCTCTTACACCCTTCAATCGTGCTGCTTGTTGCTGGCCACTTGGCATTTTGGGAAATTGGGATCCGCAAGTGTTATTTAAACATTTAAAAAGACTTGGGGTGGGTGCGCGTGTGGTGTGTGTGGTGTATGTGGTGCGTGCGGTGCATGTGGTACGTGTTGTGTGTGTGGTGCGTGCGGTACGTGTGTAGGAAACCGCGATGAGGTTGGCGGAGCGGCTAAAGGTGGGAGCCCCTCCCCAGCCCTGCCCGGCGCCGGCAAGACCCCCCCAGCCGCCACCGTCGCCCCAACACAGGTGGGCGCTCGACTCGGGGGGGGGGGGGGGGGGGGGGGGTCCAGTCTAGCGGGTGACCCGAGCAGTTGGCAAGAAGCAGGCTGTGTGTGCGCGGGGCGCGTACCCGCGGGGCGCGTACCCGCGGGGCGCGTACCCGCGGGGCGCGTACCCGCGGGGCGCGTACCCGCGGGGCGTGTCTGTGCGTGTCCCAGCGCGGTCGCAAAGATGGACGCGAGGGGTTCCGTCGCTCCCGTGGCTAAACCGGCCAATCGGCTGATGCAACGTGGCTGCCAATGTTGGGGAGAGAAATAAAAGAAACATTCCACCGTGCGTGGAGACGGGACGGGGAGCAGCAGCTCGTGTCCGACCACCGGGGGGTGCGTGCGGAGGGGGCCGAGCGCACGACGGGAGGGGCACCGCGATCGTCCCGCTAACGAGTGTCGCCCGTCCCCGTCCTGCAGCAGCGTCCCTCCCACAACGGCTCCGCTGCCCCGTCCTGGTCTGCGCTGCCTCTCAAGGAGAGAAAACCGAGCGCTTCCAACCGTGAGTTCTGCTCCCGACGCGATGCAGCGCCACCTGCGCCCCCCGGTGCCCCCCGCACACACAGCGTTGTGCCCGACGGTTCTGAGACGCCGGTGTGACGCTTCTCTTCCTCCGTCGACAGGCGCGGCCCAGGGCGGGGAGCGGAGTGACGGTGCCCCCCTCTCCCCCGGCGTCTCCCCCCCCGCGTCGCAGTGCGGCTCCCCGACGGGCTCCACGCCGTACGGCACCCCCAGGTACGGGGTGCTTTGGCGCGACACCGCCGAGATCACCGCGACGTGATGATTACCGCATTCGACGCGTTCACCGCAGCACCGCGATCACCACGATCACCACGATCCCCACTCGGTGACCCAACGACTCACGCCGCCGTGGGGGCTGCGTGGGTGGCTTGGTGAGCGAGCGGGGAGAGAGTGAGTGATTAGTCGCCTGTCCCGGATCGATCGGTGCCGCCCCCCTCCCGCCCACCGCGCCGTGTGGCCGGTGCTTTGTAGTCGTCCCGCGGCCGTGTTGCTCGCTGACCTTTGCAGCCCCCCCCCCCCACCCTCAATAATCGCACATCTATCAGCTGTGTTGCCTACACACGTGAGGGTACGTGTGTTCTTCGGATGGAATGGTGGCAGCGTGGTTAGCGCACTGCGCTGCGCTACGGACCCAGGGAATTTGGTTTCTAGCCACGGCCGCACCGGCGGTGAACGTCTGAACCTGTCCAAGGGCCTCCTTTAAGTCAATTCTGCCTCCAACGAATACCCGGCAACCGATGTTGGCGTTGTCCACACCGCCGGCTCTCGTGCCTAACGGCGCGTGCGTGCCGACCGCAGGGACGAGCACGGCGACCCGCTGGCCGAGCTGGCGCGACTCTACGGGGGCTCCAAGCGGAACGCTCTGCTCAAGTGGTGCCAGAAGAGGACTCAGAACTACTCGGTGAGTGCGGCGCTCCGCTCGCGTCGCTGCGCGGCGTCGGAGCACGATGGGGGGCCTGGGGGCCGGGGTGACGCACGGATTGGAACCCGTGCCGCCCCTCGTGTCCCCTACCCCCTCGGCCACAGCTCCTCCACGCAACACAACCTGGGCCCCCTCCCCTCCCGACTCGACCCGCAGCCCTCCCACCCCTACACTAACCGTGCCACCCGCCCCCCCCCCCCCTCCTCATTGATTGGCGGCGCTCATTACCGCCGCTGGAAAACCCAAAACGGGAGCGGCTCGATTGGGGCGACTTTGGCGCCCGTCGGGGGAAGTCTTCTTCCCTCAAGCCGCAGGAGACGCTCCTCCGTGCCGATTACCGAGAGAGTCGCCGGATCGCTCGCGGGGATTCGTGTTCGGGGAAAAAACTCCACAACACCTCGTGCAGAGACGTCCACACACACATCCACACACACACACATCCACACACACACCCACACACACACACATCCACACACACACCCACACACACACCCACACACACACACATCCACACACACACCCACACACACACACATCCACACACACACCCACACACACCCACACACACATCCACACACACACCCACACACACATCCACACACACACCCACACACACACCCACACACACACCCACACACACACCCACACACACACCCACACACACACACACACACACCCACACACACCCACACACACACCCACACATACACCCACACACACACCCACACACACACCCACACACACACCCACACACACATCCACACACACACCCACACACACACCCACAAACACACCCACACACACACACCCACATACACACCCACACACACACACATCCACATACACATCCACACACACACCCACATACACACCCACACACACACCCACACACACACACACATCCACACACACACACACCCACACACACACCCACACACACACCCACACACACACCCACACACACACACGCCCACATACACATCCACACACACACACATACACACCCACACACACACCCACACACACGCCCACACACACGCCCACACACACGCCCACACACACATCCACACACACGCCCACACACACACCCACACACACACCCACACACACACACGCCCACACACACATCCACACACACACCCACACACACATCCACACACACATCCACACACACACCCACACACACACACATCCACACACACACCCACACACACACACATCCACACACACACCCACACACACACACCCACACACACATCCACACACACACCCACACACACACCCACACACACACCCACACACACACCCACACACACACACACACACACCCACACACACCCACACACACACCCACACACACACCCACACACACACCCACACACACACCCACACACACACCCACACACACATCCACACACACACCCACACACACATCCACACACACATCCACACACACACCCACACACACACCCACACACACACACGCCCACACACACATCCACACACACACCCACACACACATCCACACACACATCCACACACACACCCACACACACATCCACACACACACATCCACACACACACACGGCAACACGCTGGCTAGTCTCTCACAGTGTAAAAACGACGTCAACTTGGAGCGCTGCGCTGCCACCGGCGCACGGCGTGGTGGTGACGTGGCGGTGACGTGGCGGTGATGTAGCGGTGACGTGGCGGTGACGTGGCGGTGACGTGGCGGTGATGCCCACGAGCTCTTTTGGCCTTTCGGAGCACCGTCTTCTGTGGGCGCCCCCGTGGCGCCGTGAGCAGAGGGCAGCGCAGCAGCGGAATCCATCCACACAGGGCGCCTTCACCAGCCCACACTCACCAGCTTGGTGAAGTGAGGTCAAATCACCCCCACAGCGTGCTGCACAGCGCGGACAGTCCCACAAACTGGCAGCGGATGAACAAAGCGGCTGTGCGCGTTACGCAGCGTGCGGCCGTGCTGTTGCTGCTGCTGTTGAGAGGGGAACATTTGCGTGCTGGTTGAGTGACCCAGGTGGGCCACAAAGCTAAGTAGTAGATGTTTACAATTTCCGCCATTGGCGATGAGCGCGTTGATCGGTCCGCATGCGATGATCGCCGAGGCATCGCGAAGTACGATGTTTATTACACGTCCGTCCACGTGTGCGTGCGAGCATTTCACGGAGTTCGCCTTTCCCGTTTCGCGGGCTCCGTGTTTGGTGCGGGCCGCTCCGCTGCTAGACTCAAGAGGCCTACGCGTGCGTCCCGAATGCCGGCGGGGTCGGGGGAGTCACCGCTCGTTTAGCGCCGCGCGCGAACGCTGAGACCTCCGCTGAGACCTCCGCTGAGACCTCCGCTGAGACCTCCGCTGAGACCTCCGCTGAGACCTCCGCTGAGACCTCCGCTGAGACCTCCGCTGAGACCTCCGTCGCCACCGTGGCGCCCTGCTGCCCCCCAGCCCAAGCAGGAGCTGAAGTCGCCAGGGTGATAGCGGCCGCGGTGATGGCGGTCGTGGTCACGGTGGTGGTGGTAGTGGTGATGGTAGTGACGGCGCTGGTTGGTGGCAGTGGTGACAGTGGTGGTAATCGTGGCGGCAGTGGGGGTGAGCATGGTGGCGGCGAAGGTGGTTGTAGTGGTGGCAATGTTGGTGCTGGTAGCACCAACATTGGGTGGTGGTGGTTGTATATATTTTTTTTATTTATCCCCTTTCAATCTCCTCCACTTTGTCTCTTTCCACGCGTTCATTTGTTCTGCTCCATCGACCTACACGAAAATGGCATATTGACATTTTCCTCAACAGTTTAGCCACGACACATCAAAGTGGGGGGGTGGAGGGGGTTGGGGCATCGATTGTTGTGAGATGGTGAGCCCTGGCACGGCGGGGGGGGGGGGGCAGATGGCCGGGAGCCTGGGGTGGGGGTCGGGGGGGTGGGGGTGTCGTGGTAGCCGATCGTGGCGAGCGGTACAGCCGCCAACATTGGTCGCACCGCCAACGGAGATTCAGGGGACACGGCCGCCACCGTCCTGGCGACGATCGTCCCGGCCCCATCGCTCACGGAGCCCCCCGGGGGGCGACCCCGGCCCCCCCCCTCCACCCCCCCAACGAACGATGAGGCCCGCACGATCCTCCCGGCGGCGTCTCCGACATTTGCTGGGTCAGAGGTCATGCCGTGGTTGGGTGGCGGACGAGGAGGTTGGGGGGGGGGGTAATGCGGGACGGCGATGAAATGAAAGGGGGATGATGGAGATCGAGGTGGCGGAGAGTAAATGGATGAAGGGGAGGTTGATGATGAGAGAGGGGGGGGAGGTTGGGAGAATGAGAGGGTGGGATGGTGGAGATTGACGAGTGATGAGGGTGCGGGGAAGGAAGGGGAGCGATGGAGGGTGGGAGGGGGGGATGCGATGGAGGAGAGTGGTGGGTCAGCGTGGCGAGGCTTCATGATCCTCGGTCGAGGGGGTGGTTTTGTTTCCGTGAGCCGCGCAAGGCGAGCGAATCTTTTGGGGTTCACGCTGATCTTGCCGAGCGCCGCCGCGTCGCGTCACCGCCTCCACCCCCTTCCCGCCCACCGCCATCGGCGGCGCGCGGTCGCCCGGACGCCGGCGCCGACCAGGGTCGCCAGGCACGACACCCAGGGCTCGATTCCCGCCGGCACAGTCCGGCAACGCTGCTGTTGGGGCAGTTCTTTTGGCACCCCAGCCACATCCATCTCTCGCCTGATTCTGTCGGGCGAGACTGTGCACGGCGGCGTGCGTGGCGTGCGTCGTGTCAAACACGTGCGTGAGCCGCGCGTGGTGCTCGCCACACGCCCTTCAGTTAGGGCACAAAACACGAACGCGTGTGTGTGTGACGTCAAATCACGTGACCCGTGTGTGTGACGCCAGCAGATCTCGCGCTGCCGCCGTGTCCTCACGTTCCCCCGTGCCGCCCCCCCCGTACAGAACGTGGACATCACGAACTTCAGCAGCAGCTGGTCGGACGGGCTGGCGCTGTGTGCGCTTGTGCACTCCTTCCTGCCGGCGCACATCCCCTACGCGGAGCTGAGCAGCGCCAGCAAGGTGCCGCTCTCCCTCTCGGTCCGGCCACACCATCTCCCCCCCCTGCTCCTGCCCCATTGTGCCCTGACCCAATCCTCTCTCTCCTCCTCTCCTGTCCTAATCTCTCCCGTCTCATCCCATCTCACCCTTGTGGGAGACGGGGCTCCTAGTGCAGGTGGGGGGGACCCTGCTTCCAAGTCTACCCCCCCAACCCACAACCCCCCCCCCCCCCCGGACTTCCCACCCGGTTGGTTTTGTCCACCGCATCTGCCTTACTTGCAGTGGTGCCCAGGTGTGACTGGGAGATTCCAACACAAAGCCGGGGGGGAGGGGGGATAAGGTGAGAGGGTGACTGGGCCTCCCCTAGGTCGACTCTTTCTGTGCGGCTCTACGGGGGCGGGGATCCCTGTGCGTGGCCTCAAAGTGCATTTAACCCCGGCGTGACCTCCGCGGTGAGGTTATCGGCATTTATTTGTGAACGCCGGCTGTTATTGTTGTTGATTGTGTCCGTTTGTGCGCGCATGATTGTGCGTGCCAATGCGTGCGATTGCACGCTTGGTTGTGTGTGTACTTGTGTGTTGGTATGCGAGTGTGTACGTGTCGTTGTGTGTGCGTGTTCGTGCGCGCAGCTCGCCAACAGCACTTTCTCTCATCGTCAACACAGGCGGCCACGTGAAGGATGTGTTGCCTGAGTGTAGTTGTGTGTGTCTATGTGATGGCGCATCAGCCAGTCATCTCAGTCAGTCAAGCCATGGCACCTGGGTCTGTCCCGTGACCTCCTGCCTGCGGGCGTTCGACATGTCACGTGGCCTCAAAGTGCACATAGCCTGGCACAGGCGCCGTGGTGACGACACTTCCACTTCGTGACGAATGGCGGTTGTTGTTGTTGTCCCTGATTATCTATGTGCAATTGTGCACATCTTGATTACGTGCAGGTGATTATATCTGTGTGTCCGCTCGTGATTGCGTGTGTCTGTAAGTGATTGCAGTGGTATCTATCTGATGTGATTGAGTGCAGGTGAGTGTTTGATTATATTTGTGCAATTGTGTGCGTCTGTACACGTGATTGTGTGTGATTGTGTACTCTGATTGTGTGTGTATGAATGTAAGTGCCTGTGTGTGTATGAATGTGTGTGTTAGCGCACTGCGCTATGAACCCGGTGACCCGAGTTCGTTCATGGCCAACACCGGTAACGAGTATTTGAACCGGTCCTGGGCCCTCCCCGAGGTCAACTCAGCCTCGACTGAATAACCGATGTGGCGTGCATTCATCGGCAGCAACAATTGCGGCCGGGCGTGGTGCTGGCCACCCACCCCTCGTGTATTGTGTGCCGTGCCGGCCTTCATCGGTGCTCGCTAACACCACTTGCCCCAAAAGTATGGTAAGGCTGTAGGGCGCATCTTTGTCTTTGTGTTTCGACCGCTCGGCTCGTTCAATCGGCCTCGTGCCATTGTTGTGCGATTGAGCAGAGCGGCAGAATGCCGTGCCGTGCCCCGGAATCCATAATCACCGGCTAGCAGCAGCCACCACCACCACCACCATCGTTACCGCCGTTATCATCATCATCATCATGGTCGTTATCATCGTCCTCATCGTCGTTATCATCATCGTCGTTATCATTGTCACCGTCATCGTCCACACGTCGAGAAGCGACCGTCGCCATCTCCATTACTATCCAGCGGCATCGTTGACGTGAACTCCAGACCGGATTCGACTTTCTGGGTCTCGTCAAGCTCGTTCGACACGTGGTGACGGGTCGTGTTCGGGCGCTCCGCAGTGAAGCAGAGAGCGCTCGCGGGCGAGGAGTTGACGCTCGTCCACCGTGTTCTCTCTCCGACAGAAGCGGAACTTCACGCTGGCATTCGAGGCGGCTGAGAGCGTTGGCGTCCTGACGACCCTGGTGAGCGTGGCGTGACCCCCCCCCTCTCACCACGTCCGTGCGGTAGACTCCCTGCGGCCGCTGCGATGTGAGAATCCGAACGCGTGCCCAGATGATGCGTTTGAGGTTCTGCTCAGCGCTTCATTTCTCACCGAACATTTTTCGGCATCGGTGCTCGGGACCCATCGCTCGGTCGAGCGGGGGTGGGGGAAGGTGGAGGGGGGGGGGGGAACACGTCGGTTCCCGACTCTCCGTCGACTTGTGCGCGAGCGCGGCCCCATCCGTGCCCTGGTTGAGCCTCCCAGAAATGTTGTGGCTTCACAGGAGGGGCCCCCTTGCCCAGCCGCCCCCCACAGCCCCCACGACCCGCGGCGAGGCCCTGCCGCGGGTGACGCAGCGGCGAGCGGCGCTGGGGAGGGTTAAGGCGTCCGTGCCCCCGCACTGCCTCCCGACTCCGCGTTGACCTCGGGCGAGGAGAGACAGAAACAAAGCGCGCAGCTGGGCCGTAAGCAACCACCGGCGTGGTGAGCAATCTCCCCGGCCCTCGGCCGACGATACCCGCGGAAGAGTATCGTCGCCGTAGTTTGGTTATTGACGATCAAAAACAGCCGATCACTGCACCGGACGGTGTCTGGGTTCGATACCCGCGGAGGGGTCAGTGGCGTCTGGTCGCACGGCCGACGGCGTTGTCTCCCCTATGATTGGGACTCGCTCACCCCCCTTCCCCCCCCATGGCCCATTGTCCTAGGCCACCACACTGTGTGGTGTTCGGCTTCCCTCAACACGGCTGTGGTGCTGTGCATCACTCTCTGCCGCTCTCTGCCTCGTGCGCTCTCCCTCTCGCTTCCTCGCATTTTTTCGCTGTCTCGCTTTCTCTATAGAGCGCAGAGGCTTCACTCTGTGAGCCACGAAGCACGCAGCCTCCTCCCTCCTCCTCTCTCGTCCACCACACCGGGAATTCCCATGTGTCTCCCACCAGCCTGGAGGAAGGCCGGCGAGGAACTCCGGCCACACCCTGGCAGAGACGGAGGCATCTGGAAACGCCGAGGCTGCTTGGGCAAGCAGCAGCAGCATCGCTCCCTCGATCACCTTCTCCCTGTCAATTGCCCGCTCTCTTTTATCTCCAGCTCTCTCGCTCTCCCACGCTCTCCCACGCTCTCTCTCGCTCTCTCGTTATCCTCACCGCCGCCGCACTCCCTGGTGATCGCCGGCACCCAGTAACGGTTGCCGCAGCAGATAAGTCGCAGCACCCACCACCGCCACTTCCTGCAGCCGAGCGGCGGCGGTGCGGTCGCCGCGTCCGATAAGCCCGGCCCATCCCTTGGCCGCCGCCGCCGCCACCGCCGGCCTCGGTAAACAAACTCACCACCGGCCAAATGGCGATCGCTACTCGTTTGGTGAGGACCTCGACGGAGTCGTAAATCTTCACCGTCGCTCCGCCGCCCACCGCGCGTCATCATAGGCGGTGATCGATCCACTGCTAGATGAAGGCGCCAGCGACTTGATCGTGGCTGTTGTATGTTTAATTTGTCAGGATTTGTTTGGGGATGTTGGAGAATTTGGATGACGGTGGCGAGACCGACGGGAGAGATTCCAGCATGAGAGAAACAAAAACTGTAAATACTATTTGTGTTAAATATTCACAGTCGTGTATTCAGCTTAGCCTCTGTCAAATGAACATGGAACTCCACCACTGACGATGGGGATGATGATGACCATTGACCATGGCTCACTTGAGGAGGGAGAAACTATGACTGGGGTCTTTGAATCTGTGTGTGCATCCTGCATGTGTGTGGGATGTGTGTCTCGCGTATGTGTGAGTGGGACACGTGTGTCTTGACGCGAGTCCACCCCGGGTTTTGCAGGACGCTAATGATCTGGTGCACTCGGACCGGCCCGACTGGCAGAGCATCATGGGATACGTGACGTCCATCTACAAGAACTTTGAGACGTGAGGCAGCGGCGACCCCGTGGCCCGGAGCCGACCTGGACTCCTCACGCGGACGACCAAACCTACCCTCACTTTGGTGACCTGTTTTGTCCAGGTCTCGTGAAATGTTGACGAACTGCATGCTTCGTCACCTTGGTCACCACCCCCACCTCACCTTCGGTGGCCACCTTTACCTCTGCTCACTTCGTCACTCGGGTCGCTGGCGGTGGGGGGGGGGGTACCGGCCAGTTGTGGACGCCGTGGGTCCCCCACTAGCACCCCCTCCGCCGACTCATCCCCTTCTCCGGGAACCCTGACTACCCCTTGACGTCCCCAACCTCGCGGAGGTCAAGAGGTCGCGTGGCAAGGACTGGCGCGGCGCGTCTTCGTACGAGAGGCCTCAATCCGCCGGTGACTCCCCGCCCCCCTCTCCACCACGATTGAGAGACGGGGTCGTTCGGGGTCGGCGCAAGTGTGACACGGCACACCTGGGGAGGGGGGGAGGGGGGGGTGCTGCTGCTGCAGCGTTGGGACGGGAGCGGAGGCTGTGGCCGCGCACGGCAGGAGTTGGGGTGGAGGTGCGTGATTGGCCACGTGTGCAATGCGGGACGGAGCGTCGTGGAACCCCCCCCCCCCGGGGTATTCGAACCGACGGAATTTACAGCCTCCCTCGCGCGCTCCGCTCCACAGCGGCGGCGAGAGAGCAAACGGCGAATACCGAACAGATTATGTAAAGTTTACTAAATATCCATATACACATGGGTGCGTGTGTGTGGGAGAGAGGGGGGAGCGGGGAATGGTGGCGCCGCAATTACCGCACTGCGCCGCGAAGCGTGGTGACCCCAGTTAAAATCCTGACCCTGGCTCACGTAAGTGGTGGGTGATATTTAAAGCAGTTCTGGGCCATCGCTAGGTCGACTCAGCCTTAAATGTGTATCTTGTGTGGTGTGTAAATATCAGTACTGGGGAGACAAAGGCGGGCGGGGCGTGGTGTTGGTCGCACACCGTCTCCTCCTGTGCCACGCCAGCCTTAATAGGAGCTCGCTAACAGCACTTTCGCCAACAGTCTGAACGGCTGCACGGGCGGTCTTAGAGAGAGAGAGGACGCTTATACATGCGGGCAGGGGGCGATGTGGTGATGAGATGGAAGTCGGACTTGGCCAAACAACACTGCCCAGCTCTTCTCTAGTAGCTACACACGGCCACACACGGATACACACTGAAACACACAACTACACACGGATACACACGGATACACACAACTACACACAGCTAAACACGGATACACACGGATACACATAACTACACACGGATACACACGACACACGGCTACACACGGATACACACAACTACACACGGCTACACACGGCCACCCACAACTACACACGGCAACACACAGCAGCCGGTGGACCCCAGCTGTGCCCGTGCTGTGAGGCACGAGCTGAGTCAGGAAAGCCTCGTAGAGAGCCCGTAGAGAGCCTCGTAGAGAGCCTCGTAGAGAGCCTCGTAGAGAGCCTCGTAGTGAGCCCGTAGAGAGCCTCGTAGAGAGCCTCGTAGAGAGCCTCGGGAGGGAGGAGAGGGGGGGGTCCTCCCCCCTAGCAATGTGTGGGCAGTCCCATTCCCATCGAGAGCCCGGCCTCGCGTGGGAGTAAGCTGCAGAATCTCGGAGGTGATAGACCCCCCAGCACCACGCTTTTAGAGGGGGGGCACCAGTCAAAGCGCCGCACAGATGTATTCAGGAATCTCACGCCGCACAGATGTATTCAAGGATGCTCGAGTGACATTCCAACATGTGTGTTACTCCATTGACGTCACCAGCGGAGGTCCCGTGACCGCAGGCCGAGTGTGACTGCTGCGTGGTTCAGGAAACTCGGAGACTGGGACTCGCCGTCAGGAAGCGCATCCTGGGTGTGTGGGTAGACACGCAACAAAACACGAGCACCGTCGCACACCTCTCCTGCCTTTCGCATCCCTCCACTTCGAGGACACAGGTGGTGTGACCATCATCAGCCGCATCAGAAACGACACCAGACCGACACGGGCTGCATCTCCTTCGCGAGTTGGGAATTATTGACACGAGCCGCGCAGGAGTGAGACTGTGGCCGTGCAACTCACACTGCGGACCGGATAGTAAACTCGTACAGACTCGCAGAGGCGCATAGCGATGCATAGAGACACACACAGAGATTGTCGCGTTAATGGCAAGCGACAGGAGTGCGATCGTGGCCACATTCTGGACCAGATAATAGCTGCACTGTGGTCTGCGCTCCTTCAACGGAGGAGGAGAAATATCGAAACGACACGAACGCTCTCCTGAAGCCCTCTGCTCGTAGCGAGCCGACCTCGACGTTGGGTATTTAGTTCCTGGACAAATTGCTGCTGCTGCTGCTGCCATCTCGGCCAGAACAAATGGGGGGGGGGGGGGTAGCTGCGAGAGAAGAGCCGCGCGTGTCTTGGGGTCGCGTCTCTCTTGGGTCGCGTCTCTCTTGGGTCGGGACCCTGCAATGATGCCACTGCTAACGCCACGCGTGTTCATTAAACATGATTTCTTTACAGCGCGTGGTCGTGTTTCTCTTGTTCGACGCGGACTTAAACAAAATGCTGTGTCGCCCTCGCGTCACCGTTTCCAGACGAGGCCGCGCTGGCTGCGTCACGTAGCCCGCATGTCCAGCCACCGCATGCCCAACAGCCCAAGCAGCTGCTGTTTGACCGGATAGAGAGCGCTTAACGGGTGTGGCACGGGCTAGAGAGGAAGTGGAGCTGATGTGTGAGTGTGGGAGTGGCACGGGCTAGAGAGAAGGTGAAGCTGATGTGTGAGTGGGTGGGTGAGTGGCACGTGCTAGAGAGATGGACTGATGAGTGTGGGAGTGGCACGGGCTAGAGAGGAGATGGAGCTGATGAGTGAGTGGGTGAGTGGCACGGGCTAGAGAGGAGATGGACTGATGAGTGAGTGGGTGAGTGGCACGGGCTAGAGAGGAGATGGACTGATGAGTGAGTGAGTGGGTGAGTGGCACGGGCTAGAGAGGAGATGGAGCTGATGAGTGAGTGAGTGAGTGGGTGAGTGGCACGAGCTCAAGAGGAGGTGGAGCTGATGAGTGAGTGAGTGAGTGGGTGAGTGGCACGGGCTCAAGAGGAGGTGGAGCTGATGAGTGAGGGAGTGAGTGGCACGGGCTAGAGAGGAGGTGGAGCTGATGAGTGAGTGAGTGGGTGGGTGAGTGGCACGAGCTCAAGAGGAGATGGACTGATGAGTGAGTGGGTGAGTGGGTGAGTGGCACGGGCTAGAGAGGAGATGGAGCTGATGAGTGAGTGAGTGAGTGGGTGAGTGGCACGGGCTCAAGAGGAGGTGGAGCTGATGAGTGAGTGAGTGAGTGGCACGGGCTAGAGAGGAGGTGGAGCTGATGAGTGAGTGAGTGAGTGGCACGGGCTAGAGTTGAGATGGAGCTGATGAGTGAGTGAGTGGGTGGGTGAGTGGCACGGGCTCAAGAGGAGGTGGAGCTGATGAGTGAGTGAGTGAGTGGGTGAGTGGCACGGGCTCAAGAGGAGGTGGAGCTGATGAGTGAGTGAGTGAGTGGCACGGGCTAGAGAGGAGGTGGAGCTGATGAGTGAGTGAGTGAGTGGCACGGGCTAGAGTTGAGATGGAGCTGATGAGTGAGTGAGTGGGTGGGTGAGTGGCACGGGCTCAAGAGGAGGTGGAGCTGATGAGTGAGTGAGTGAGTGGGTGAGTGGCACGGGCTGGAGTTGAGATGGACTGATGCGTGAGTGAGTGGGTGAGTGGCACGGGCTAGAGAGGAGGTGGAGCTGATGAGTGAGTGAGTGAGTGGGTGAGTGGCACGGGCTGGAGTTGAGATGGACTGATGAGTGAGTGAGTGGGTGAGTGGCACGGGCTAGAGTTGAGGTGGAGCTGATGCGGTACAGGAGGATGTGGAGGTGAACGGAACTTGTCGAGGACCCAGCGGCAGTGACGTCTCCGCTCGTCTTTCGTTGTTCGGGACGTGGGCCACGCGGGTGTGGTCCAGCGTCCGCTGCCCATCACGAGTTGCCCTGAGCAGGCACTGCTGCTGCTGTTCCTTTTGCTGCTGCTGCTGCCCCTGCTGCTGTTCCTCCTGCTGCTGCTGCCCCTGCTGCTGCTCCTGATGCTGCTGCTGCCCCTGCTGCTGTTCCTCCTGCTGCTGCTGCCCCTGCTGCTGCTCCTTTTGCTGCTGCTGCTGCCCCTGCTGCTGTTCCTCCTGCTGCTGCTGCCCCTGCTGCTGCTCCTGATGCTGCTGCTGCTGCCCCTGCTGCTGTTCCTCCTGCTGCTGCTGCCCCTGCTGCTGTTCCTTTTGCTGCTGCTGCTGCTGCCCCTGCTGCTGTTCCTCCTGCTGCTGCTGCCCCTGCTGCTGCTCCTGATGCTGCTGCTCCTGCTACTGCTCCTGATGCTGCTGCTCCTGATGCTGCTCCTGCTGCTGGGCAACACTTGCACTCTGAACGCTGCTGCCGGAGTTCAGAGTTCCCCGGGCACGGCTAGCCTCAGTGGCGACCGGTTTGGCTGGCTTCGAGGCAGGCCGCGTTGAAGCGCTCGGCCTCATCCCGCACCACGCGCTCACAAGGACCGAATGTGGCCGTCCTTGTCATTCAGAGTCGCCGACTCAAAAAGTAGTTGACGAGATGTGGGGCCGTTCCGACAGCGGGCAGCGGTGGACACGGCTGGATGCCGGCTGCGTCCTCGCTAGGACTCTAAACGACAACGTGGGCACACGTTCAGTTCTTCCGAGCTGGTGGTCTGGATAAGGTCCAGAGCGATGGCGCGTGCACCTCCGGTGAGCACGGTTGGCTACGTGTGGTGCGGATTAAGTTCAACATGCGTACACACGCACGTGCAACACTGCACAGCTGTGTGTGTGTGTGTTGTTAAATCTGCTTCTCTCCGGTCTGCGTAGATGTCTCTCGTGAGGAGGTATTCTCGTCACGTGCGGATGTACAAACACGTGCCTGGAGGTGAAGGAAAAGTCGCTGCAAGGAATGTTATCAGAAGCGGCTCCGCGACGTCTCGTTCCGCGGGGCCGTTGTCCAAGGCGGGTGACGCAATGACGAGGATCTTACTGCCGGAGCTCCACGTGGCCTCGACTGGAATTCAATTGGGACAAACGACAAAGTAATAATTAAATAATTACAGCAAGGAATTCGTGACCACGTCAGAGCGAGTTTAAGTACCGCTGTGATCTCGGGACCCAAACATTCGTGAATTTACGCTTTTGACTGGCAGTATGAACACACAAAGACAAAGATCACCCTCATAGCCCTTGGCAGCATGTTGGGGCAAGTGCTGTTCGTGAGCATCTATGAAACCCGCCCCGGCGCACAAGGGGGTGAGCGGTCACCATGACGCCCGGCCGCCTTTGTCTCCTCAACGCTGATATGTAACACACTACACCAGGTACTCATTAGAGGGAGACCTAGGACTCGAGTGGGAATCGAACTCGGGTCGCTGTGCCGGTGGCGCAGGGCGCCAACCACGACGCTGCCGCTCGCCACCGCCATAAACACGCAGCGCGCGCGACTTTAACCCTGGGGAGCGGTGGCGCAGCGGTTGGCGCTGCGCTACGAACCCGGCGACCCGAGATCGATTCCCGCTCATGGTTAATAACCAGTGATCAACATCTGGACCGGTCGTGGGGCCTCCCCTAGGTCGACTTGACATTAAAAGAGTACATTGTGCGTATGTGTAAACATCGGCGCTGGGGAGACAAAGGCGTCCGCGCGTGGTGCTGGCCATCCTGGGTGTGAAGGCCGTGCCCGCCTTCTTAGGCGCCCAGCGAACAAAGCACTTGCCCCAACAGTCTGGTTGATAGAACGTTGTAAATAGTTGCGTATATGACTGCAACCTGCTGATGCTCCAATAAAAATGTCACCTTGATCCCCACCCCCTTGGGGATGGAACGTCCCCGTTTACAAGTTTCAGAGACGTGGAGCAAACGCCGCAGAGCGCGCAAAGCACGAGGAGACGCGCGCGGAAAGACGGACAGAGCAGCGCCGCGTGGGTCAGAGGTGGCGCGCGGATTGAATCCCCAACCCAAGATGTGAGAGGCAACGTTTTAGCAGCGGGCCTTGGGCAAGACGCGTCGTTAGGAGGGAGGAGCAGCGGTCTTAGACGAATAACGGAGCGTCGGTGCGGGGACGGAACTCGTCCGAGATTCCGTCCACCGTGGAGGAGACGAAGCGATGAAATCGATTCGCGTGCAGGATCGTGAGAGACGGCTTGGGTAGTCCTTCATCCAGCAGTGGATTCGCAGAGCAGTGTCCTTCGGCATTGGTCACGTCCCACATTACCCTGTGCGATAATAGAACTCGCCCTCTGTTCGCCCGTCAAGATAATACGACGGTGGGGTTACACGCGTGTGCCACGTGTGTTCACGTGCGTGGCATTGCATGTTCACATGCGTGCACCTGTCCACGCCATGTTTTGACTCTCGCACTCAGCTGGTAATGTCCATCGCGGCAAGCAGAACACTCCACACAATCGTCAATGACACTGTGGCCTCACAGTTAATGATACTGGTAGGAACCTCCTGGTTACACCAGCCCACAGGGGAATATTGTGTCCGTCCGTCCGTCGTGCATCTAAAAATGAGAGGGGTGGGGCTGGGTGGAAAGAGGAGGGTGGGGAGGGGCTGGGCTGGGTGGGGAGGGTGGGGAGGGGCTTGGTGGGGAGGGGAGGGTGGGGAGGGGCTGGGTGGGGAGGGTGGGGCTGGGTGGGGGGTGGGAGGGGTGGGGCTGGGTGGGGAGGGGCTGGTCACCCCGTGGTGCCCTTATAAAACTCAACGTTTAACCTACTCACGCCGGCTTGTGCCCGCCCTCACAGTCGGGCATATTTGCGGAATACACCACGCCGCCGTTGACCCTGGCCATTGACCGAGCAACCCAACGTTCCTTCCAGCTCCCTCCGCAGGAATGTGTTTTAGTATAGGTGACGTTTCGGGCAATCCGCCTTATTCATAACACATGCGAGCGAAGCAGTTCGGTTACAAAGTCGACCAATGCTTAAAACCGCCGCAAGTTACCACACATTGCAGTTACATAGAGTTACATAGAGATCCACAGAGTTACATCCAGAGCTATAGAGTTACATAGAGATCCACAGAGTTACATCCAGAGCTATAGAGTTACATAGAGATCCACAGAGTTACATCCAGAGCCATAGAGTTACATAGAGATCCACAGAGTTACATCCAGAGCTATAGAGTTACATAGAGATCCACAGAGTTACATCCAGAGCTATAGAGTTACATAGAGATCCACAGAGTTACATCCAGAGCTATAGAGTTACATAGAGATCCACAGAGTTACATCCAGAGCTATAGAGTTACATAAAGATCCACAGAGTTACATCCAGAGCTATAGAGTTACATAGAGATCCACAGAGTTACATCCAGAGCTATAGAGTTACATAGAGATCCACAGAGTTACATCCAGAGCTATAGAGTTACATAAAGATCCACAGAGTTACATCCAGAGCTATAGAGTTACATAGAGATCCACAGAGTTACATCCAGAGCTATAGAGTTACATAGAGATCCACAGAGTTACATCCAGAGCTATAGAGTTACATAGAGATCCACAGAGTTACATCCAGAGCTATAGAGTTACATAGAGATCCACAGAGTTACATCCAGAGCTATAGAGTTACATAAAGATCCACAGAGTTACATCCAGAGCTATAGAGTTACATAGAGATCCACAGAGTTACATCCAGAGCTATAGAGTTACATAGAGATCCACAGAGTTACATCCAGAGCTATAGAGTTACATAGAGATCCACAGAGTTACATCCAGAGCTATAGAGTTACATAGAGATCCACAGAGTTACATCCAGAGCTATAGAGTTACATAGAGATCCACAGAGTTACATCCAGAGCTATAGAGTTACATAGAGATCCACAGAGTTACATCCAGAGCTATAGAGTTACATAAAGATCCACAGAGTTACATCCAGAGCTATAGAGTTACATAGAGATCCACAGAGTTACATCCAGAGCTATAGAGTTACATAGAGATCCACAGAGTTACATCCAGAGCTATAGAGTTACATAGAGATCCACAGAGTTACATCCAGAGCTATAGAGTTACATAGAGATCCACAGAGTTACATCCAGAGCTATAGAGTTACATAGAGATCCACAGAGTTACATCCAGAGCTATAGAGTTACATAGAGATCCACAGAGTTACATCCAGAGCCATAGAGTTACATAGAGATCCACAGAGTTACATCCAGAGCTATAGAGTTACATAGATATCCAATAGAGTTACATCGAGAGCCATAGGGTTACCTAACCATAGGGTTACATAGAGATTCATAGAGTTACATCTCTTGCGCCATAACAAGGCGCTGTAAGTCACTTTACCTGCCACCACGGTCACGGGGTAACCCCCCCCCGCCCCTCGGGTGGCCCGTGACCGGAGGTTGACACCCCAGACCCTCAAGGGCTGGGGGCTGGGAGGGATAGAGACCGCCCGCCGATTTTAAGACCCTTTAGGATTTAAGGCCCTTTAAGACTTTCCAGAAGGTTCTGGATGGGGGGGGGGTCATTAGGGGTCCGGCAGTGTTCGCCAACTCAGCCTGAAGACATCCAAGACCTGAAGACTGGACCAGCACCCTGGCACCCTCACCCGAGTCTCTGGTCAGAGCCGGGTTGTAGCGGACCGGGTCGGTCTCGCCTCCCTTAGCGGCCGTGGCAAGGGACCTATGTGTAGAGTGGCCCGGGTGTCGCGTAGCCCGGGGTGAGTAGGACGCACTGGAAGGGAGGCTGTACCTCTCTTAGGCGATCGGGTTGAAGGGGCCGGACCCCTTCGTGTTAGGGTCGCTGGTCGTAGAGTTGTTGAAATTAACGCGTTGCCTCCAGAAGTCGTCTCCGTGTAGTTAGACACAACATATACATAGAGATTCATAGAGTTACATAGCCATAGACTTACATAACTATAGGGTTACATAGAGATTTATAGAGTTACATAGAGATCCATAGAGTTACATAGAGAGCCATGGAGTTACATAGAGATCCATAGAGTTACAGAGAGATTCATAGACCAGAGCCCAAGGCTTTCGGCAGTGGCCAAGAGCAAAATCAACAAGACATAATAGGCAAAAAACCTCGGCCAGAGCTCACTGCAAGGAGAACAAACACAACGTGAATGGCGCTTACGTACAAATCGACAACAGTGCCCAAGAATACTTCCTGGCACGGGACGCGTGCAGAGAGACCGTGCACACAGCGGCAGAGGGCCCCATCCTGCAGCAACAACCCCAACACACACACACAGGGCAGCAGTCGGTGGGCGTGGGGTGTTGAGGACCCCCCGGAACGTGAGCTGATGCACGAGAAACAAAGGTGGTGGTGGTGGTGGTGGTGGGGGGGGGGGGTCCTCCTCTGGCGCCGGTTTGAAGGTCTCCATCTAGGGATGGTCACCAGCCGCTCAGCGCGCCGGCCGTGGGTTTGTTTTGGATGGTTTATCGGATGGAGAAAGTAAATAAAAGACGCACGCGCACACACGTATAGACGTTTACGTGAACACACACACACGCGCGTGTAGTGAAAGTGCCCGCAGAGGTTACGGTACGCGCAGAGGATGCACGCCCGTCATCCGAGCCCGTCACGTTATCCCACGGATCTGCGTGTACACAGTAACGTGTTACTCCCCCGCGAGCGTGCGCCTGAGGCCCACGCTGGTGCCCGCTCTCTCACCTCGCTACGAGCTCACCGCTCATCCGAGGAAGCTACTAACTAGTACGCGTTACTAAACATTCACAATTCGGACAGCAAATGCACTGGGAATGCGCCCGATCTCGGAAGCGAAGCAGATTTTTGGATTCTGGATAAGTGCTCGAATGGGCGACCGCCGTGCATACCAAGTTTGTTTGGCCAATTAAAACACATTCCTGCGGAGGGAGCTGGTAGGAACGTTGGGTTGCTCGGTCAATGGCCAGGGTCAACGGCGGCGTGGTGTATTCCGCAAATATGGCGAACTGTGAGGGCGGGCACAAGCCGGCGTGAGTAGGTTAAACGTTGAGTTTTATAAGGGCACCACGGGGTGACCAGCCCCTCCCCACCCAGCCCCTCCCCACTCTCCCCACCCAGCCCCTCCCTACCCTCCCCTGTCCACCAGCCCCACCCCTCCCATTTTTGGATTCACGACCGACGGACGGACACAATAATTCCCTGTGGGCTGGTGGAACCAGGTGGTTCCTACCAGTACAAATGATGACAAAATAAGAATAGAGATTGTCCTTTCTAGCAATAAAACAGGAGGTGTTATGATGTTCAAACGCCAAAGAGATACCTATTGCAATGCATTAAGTCGGCATTAACCACACATTGTTTTGGCGAAACATGCAAACAAACATGCTCTGATAATATTCGCCTTCCATTTGAAACTGACTGGCCTGCACCAGACAGCCTCCTGTATGGCCTCGTGTCGCCAGTGGGAGGCCAGAGAACGCCAACAGGCGATCAGTACAAAGCCAATGCAAGTATGAAAGCATCAATAGCTCGGCTTGAGCAGTTGTGTCTGTGGGACCTTTTTGCCAGTATCAACATTGTAAAAAAGAAAACAAGAATAGGCTTTCCCCGTCCTCGCAATAAAACAATAACAATCTGTTGTTATTGGCAGCTGCGTCCCTGTGTGATGGGCAGCAGAGGGCAGCGCAGTGACTGTAGCTGTTGTGCTGTACTTTATATGTCACGGCGTTCATCGTTGTGCATTATTCTTGTTTGATGTTGTTCCGCACAGGCCGTGCTCACGCTTCCTGGATGCGTCCCCTAAACCGCGAGTTCCTCTTCCCCGTCTCTCGCTGTAATTGCTGCACAGTCCCCTCTCGGCATCTCCGCGATCCTTCGGGGCGCTGCTCGGTTCTAATCCGACATCCGCGTTCACCATCTCAGAGGTCACACGGTGCAGCGCGCCCGCCCGCCTCTCCATTTCACAATTCCACCATCGAGTAGAGGAGGTGACGGCTGTAATTACGACGACAACGACGACGGTGATCGTTGATCCAGCGCGTGGCATGTCGCGGGATCTTCCGCGGATGTCGCCGCGGTTGACCCCGCCGCGGTCCCGTGCCGGTGACTTTGCGCGCATTTCTGTGAAACGCGCGCGTCGTCCGGGGAAACCCGCGCCTCTTATCGAGCTCTTAAACGCGCCAGATATCATCTGCGGGAGTCTTAACGCGACATCTCACCTCGCTCCGCCCCCGCTCTCGTCCCTGCAAATCGATTTCGTGGCTGCTGCTGCTGCTGCTGCCGCTGCCTCCGACGCTGTTGTGTGTTATTGTGCAAGAGCGGTGGTGTAGCGGTTAGCGCGCTGTGCTACGAACCCGGCGACCCGAGTTCGATTCCCGCTCACGGCCAACACAGGTGACGATTATCTGAACCGGTCCTGGGCCTCCTCCCCCAGGTTGACTCGGCCTCAAACACGCGCCTGGTGCGGTGTGGAGTCAACATCGTCGCTGGGAGGCAAATTCGGCCGGGCATGGTGGTGGCGACCCATCGCAATGTCGGCCTTCAACGGTTCTCGCGAACAGCACTTGCCCTCAACAGTGTGTCAAGGCTACACGGCGGTCTTTGTATTTACTACTCGACGCAGCATGAGAACGTTGGATCAGTGCTCGATATACCTGCATGGGGGAAGAGACGCATGCTTTGGGTGACACTGAGAGACGGCGAGAGTAACGCGTGGATGAGAGAGTGCACGCTGCAGGTGAACGGGACGCAATCCATACCCTTGAGACAAGTCCGAGTGGGGTTGGGAGGGCTTCATCGCTAGTCGGGGCGATGTGTGCAATGGTCGAGGGTTATAACGGAGCGGCAGCCAAGGAATGGAACTCGTCCGAGAGGACGCGCACCGTGGAGACGGAGCGATGAAATCAGCTCGCGTTAGCCTGGCTGGTGGGTCGTTAAATTACATCGCGGGACCGCGAGAGAGGCAACGGCTTGGGGCGGCATTCATCCAGCAGTGGCTTGATCATGACTGTTTATGATTTAATAAAGTGCTCTATACACCGCGTCAGTAATGGGGGGGGGGCGTTGTTTAGCCATACTTCCCCACGCTGGTCATGCTGAGTTGGTGAAGAGAGGCACCCAGGTCCATATACCACTCGCCACTGATGGTGACCGCTGGGTTCACACTACGGTGCTTCAACCACTGCGCCACCCCTCCCCCCACACATTATTTATTAATTGTGTCGTTGTTATTATTATTTTGTTGTTGCTGTTTATTTTTTTGACCAAATGTGACTCGGCGATCGAGGCTGTTCCAAGTTCCGCGTTTCTCGCCCCCGGAGTTTGTAGGGCCCAGGTTCGAGTCCTGACCGCGTAACCACGCGCACACAGGAACGTGTCGCGTCGCTCGATATGGGAAGTTGCCGCGGGTTCTCCCGTGGGGTCAATGCAGCCTGAAACCAGAAGCCGCCGCGCTGTGTCAACATCGCCACGGCGCAGACAAAGGCGAACTCTCTGGTTGCTGTCACGCGGCGCCTCGAGTGCCGTGATGGGTCCGCGTGTGTGCGCGTGTGTGCGCGTGTGTGCGAGCTCCTATTTAGCTCCTCTTAAACCCATCACGACACCCGGGGCGCCGTGGCAGATAATACAATCATAAAACACAGGACAATACAATCACACAACACAGGACAATACAATCACACAACACAGGACAATACAATCACACAACACAGGACAATGCAATCACACAGCACAGGACAATACAATCACACAACACAGGACAATAGAATCACACAACACAGGACACTAGAATCATACAACACAGGACAATAGAACCACACAACACAGGACAATAGAATCATACAACACAGAACAATACAATGACACAACACAGGCCAATAGAATTATACAACACAGAACAATAGAATCACACAACACAGAACAATACAATCAAACAACACAGGACAATAGAATAATACAACACAGAACAATAGAATTACACAACACAGGACAATAGAATCACACAACACAGAACAATAGAATCACACAACACAGGACAATAGAATCACACAACACAGGACACTAGAATCATACAACACAGAACAATAGAATCACACAACACAGAACAATAGAATCACACAACACAGGACAATAGAATCACACAACACAGGACACTAGAATCATACAACACAGGACAATAGAATCACACAACACAGGACAATAGAATCACACAACACAGAACAATACAATGACACAACACATGACAATAGAATCATACAACACAGGACAATACAATCACACAGCACAGAACAATACAATCATACAACACAGAACAATGAAATCACACAACACAGAACAATACAATCAAACAACACAGGACAATAGAATAATACAACACAGAACAATAGAATCACACAACACAGGACAATAGAATCACACAACACAGAACAATAGAATCACACAACAAAGGACAATAGAATCACACAACACAGGACAATAGAATCACACAACACAGAACAATACAATCACACAACACAGGACAATATAATCACACAACACAGAACAATAGAATCACACAACACAGAACAATAGAATCACACAACACAGGACAATAGAATCATACAACACAGGACAATAGAATCACACAACACAGGACAATATAATCACACAACACAGGACAATACAACCACACAACACAGGACAATAGAATCATACAACACAGGACAATATAATCACACAACACAGGACAATACAATCACACAACACAGGACAATACAATTACACAACACAGAACAATACAATCACACAACACAGGACAATAGAATCATACAACACAGGACAATACAACCACACAACACAGGACAATAGAATCATAAAACACAGGACAATAGAATCACACAACACAGGACAATACAATTACACAACACAGAACAATACAATCACACAACACAGGACACTAGAATCACACAACACAGGACAATACAATCATACAACACAGAACAATACAATCACACAACACAGAACAATACAATCATACAACACAGAACAATACAATCACACAACACAGAACAATAGAATCACACAACACAGGACAATAGAATCACACAACACAGGACGGTACAATTATACA
>NC_136280.1:736504-739004 GCF_964198595.1 Lampetra fluviatilis | reverse complement strand
CAGTAGCGATGTTTACGCAGCGCACCAGGTGCTCGTTTGAGACAGATCTCGACGTGCACACATGCTACAACTACTGCCGCCATTCGCAACTAAGTGGTGGTGACCTCACCACAGCGCGTGTGTGCCAGGCTAGGTGCACTTGTGCCAGGCTAGGTGCACGCAAGCACACACGCTATGACATACACATTCACACACACACATGCGCACACACTCACGCAAGCACACGCGCTAACGCACAGAAGCACACACACACGCACTATCACGCGCGCACACTCACACACAACAACCGCCATTCGCCACTAAGTGGCGGTAACGTCACCACGACGCTTGTGCCAGGCCAGGTACACCTTGATGCCACGTGAAGTGTCGAACGCCCGCTGGCAGGAGGTCACGGGGCAGACCCAGGTGCCACGGGTCGACTGACTGAGATGACACACGCGCACACTCGCACACGCACACTCACACATGCACACTCACACACACACGCACACACACACACGCACACTCACACACGCACACACGTGCACACACGCACACTCACACGCGCAAACTCACACACACGCGCGCACACACACGCACACATGCACACAAGATTGCGCGCGCCTGTGGTTTACAGATCAAATCGATTGTCTCGCGCGTAGAGAGGTTGTTGTGGGGATCACAGAGAGGGGACCGACGCGGATCTTTCAGGAGCCCCCCCCCATCACCACCACCACTGTGCCCCGACCCCCTACACCCCCTTCAGTCTTGTCAGCGCAAACCCCCCGGAACCCATCGCCCCAACTCACCCCCCACCCCTCTCCGCTACCCCTGCACTCCCCCTCCGCTCCCCTTTCCATCCGCGATCTGGCACTCTCCAGTTTTCCGAGCTGGCCTCTGCGAATCGCGCCGAGTGACATCAGCTCCGGGTGCGGCGGCCCCCGCTAGCAGGGGCACGCGGGACAACGAGGGGGCCCCGAGCCCCCCACCCCCAGACCCCCTCTCTTTTAAGAGCGAGAAGCGACCCCGCGGCGCGCAACTTGGCGACCTGCTGCTGCTGCTGCCCATGCGCATCTCCACGTGCGTGCTATCCACGTGCGTACCACTCACGTTCGTATTCTCCACGTGCGTGCTGTCCACGTGCGTACCACTCGCGCAACGTAATCCGTGTTCACACCACTCTTGCTCATTTGTAATGATAAAGGCGCAGCACTGCAATTGCTGGGAGTGCCGAGTGTCGCCTGCAGGTAGTGACGGGTGGAGAGAGTCTCTCTCTCGCGCTCGCTCGCTCGCTCTCTCTGCCATGCGGGGCGACTACTCCACACTGGGCAGAAGTGTTGGAGGGCGAATGTGCGATGTCATTATTATTGGTGTATTATGATTGCTGTTGTAATTGAATGATTGTTGTCATCGTTGTTCGTTACATCACTCCCCGCTCCCGGCCACTGCCCACCCAGCTGTGGGCAGTCGATGGGCAGACGTCGCGCGCGGTGCGGTAAAGTGACAAGCGCGGCACAGTAACCCAAAGCACCCCCTGGAGTAGGGCTCTCTAGAATAATAATACTATAATAATACTATAGTAATACTATAGTCATATGGTCTTGATCTCCCTCTGCAGTGGAGGCCCCTTTCACTAGCAGGAGCGTGGGGATGCACTTGCAGGGCTGCGCCTTTACTGTTGTTGCTATCATCATCACCATCATCATCATCACCATCATCATCATCACCATCATCATCATCACCATCATCATCACCATCATCATCACCATCATCACCATCATCATCACCATCATCATCATCACCATCATCACCATCATCATCATCACCATCATCATCACCATCATCACCATCATCATCACCATCATCACCATCATCATCATCATCACCATCATCATCACTATCATCATCACCATCATCACCATCATCATCACCATCATCACCATCATCATCATCATCACCATCATCATCACCATCATCGCCATCATCATCACCATCATCACCATCATCATCACCATCATCACCATCATCACCATCATCATCACCATCATCACCATCATCATCATCACCATCATCATCACCATCATCCCTTCCCCTTTGATTGTGATTCCTCCTCGTCCTGCTCGTTACGAGCTCGCACCCACGGACGCGTTTCACTCCTTCCAGTAAAGGTCTCTTGCAGACGCTGGGCATTGCATTGCAATGGACGGTGTATTGTGTTATATTGTATTGTACAGGACAGTGTGTTGTGTTGTATTGTACCGTATAATTGTATAGGGGAGGAGGAGCGGTGGCGCAGCGGTAAGCGCGCCTACTTGATTTGCTCGATTCCTTCACGACCGCGGCTAACATCGGGTGGCGAGCGACACCTGAGCCCCTTCTCCTCGACTTGCCCACCAATTCGCAGCGACCATCGTGGTGAAGTATGGCCAAATAAACGTCATCATTATGAGGGGGCGGCTTCATATAGCGGTTTATTGACGAAGAGTCAGTTTAATTATGATAATTGAATTACAGCCCATTC